>NW_020955628.1:11984-98486 GCF_003031625.1 Empidonax traillii | reverse complement strand
TAATGCTGGGGTGTTTTATAATGCATTTGGCAGAGATGATTCAAATAAATCAAAGTAACAAACTTAATATTTGCCTGTCTAGCAACAGCACCTCCTAACAATAAAGCGAGTTTAAATTTTGGCTAAATGCCTAATAAACGAGTTGTTAGCTTTTGTACTTTAATGCACTGGCTATTAAGTAAGCAAGTCAACACATCATGAATGGAATTCAAATGTGTGCAGTAGGCTCTGCTACAAGTCAAGCTCAGAAACTGGTAAAAGAGGGAATTAAACAAACCTCAAACATCAGCTCCCCAATTTCACATTCATTCAATAATCTTTTCCAGTCCTATTATATCAAAGCACAATCCAATTATGGTACCTAAATCTCAGTGTACAGTTGCCAAAAATAAATTCCTTAGCAACACTTTCAACGTACCCAGAAAGGTTTCTGCGCTGCAGAAAATTCCAGTTTCTGGTTTCCACGGTATTTACAGGTGTGACACACTGATGCCTGTCATTATATGTAACATGGCTCACCATCAAGACTTGTATTTTCCACATGTTGGTGTCTCTAATTGCAGACTCTGAGCACCTCCTTTATCATTACACCTGCCATCTGCAGAAACAAGGCAGGCACTCAAAGCCAAGTATGCACTTAAGTGGCACCCTCCATAAAGGTGCTCTTCTGAGTCTAGACTTCAGTTTGCCAAATGTAACAGGTTTCTGATCTGGGGCTGTATAAATAAGTACAATATTTACAGAATAATCAGGCAATGCTTTCGTGGCATAACAATTTCGATCATGTCTCCTCCCTCCCTCTGTGATCTCCATAAGGCTCACTGAAGCTCTCCCAGCACTGAGGTGATGTGAGATGCCTAAAGGTGCTGCACAGATACCTAAACACGTGCAGATCCCGCATTTATAAGATGAACTGCACTAAGAACTGTGTTTCCTGGATGCTCAGACCAAAGAAAAGTCTCCTTTGAGTCATCAGGAGAAAAGAAAAAGGTGATTAAATTATAGAAACAAACCCCTAAAATCCAGCACACCATCAGTTTTGTTCCTTGAGTCCGGACATCTGTTATGAGAGTGACGAGTTCAGCAGCCATGGTTACTTGGATTTATCACTCAGACTCAGCTATTAATTAAGCACGGCTGCAATGTGCACACACAGGTCTGCAAAGCTTTAGAAATCCTCCAGAACTGACAGATTTTTGTCACTGACCTCCTGAGGTAACTCACGTGCAACCATCCAAACACACTGCACGGGAAACAGCAGACAGGAAACCAGCAGAGACTTTGAGAAGCCCATTGACTTCTGAATATGTCATCATTCCCTTTGGCATCCAACGTGGAAAAAGAATGCAGGCTCCAGTGGATGAATAACGGTTTGAACAGTCATTCACTCATCTGCATGCATTTGAAATTTGCTCCCAGCCTCCCTGCCACATTCTCGCAGTCCTAATTATGCAGACTACCCTAGCCTGAAATTAAACTTTCCCAACTGTTACATCAATATTAAGATTCACATCTTGGAATGATATACCCAAAACGAAGGTAATTAGGTCAAATTAAAAAAACAAGACTCATTTCAGAATTATTTGGCTCATCTTTCAAAGGACATGTCACTCAGAATAGGCTTTGGATCAGGTTCTATTGACCACACTTGTGAAGAATTTATTTAAGCCATTTCTTTGCATCTTCTTTGCTGCACCAAGGAAGAGACCAAAGGATCAGGAGTTCCACTGATTTTTTTCTTTATTTTTTTTATGCTCTTTAATTCCACATTATCTACAAAAGCAAAGTCAGGTATTAAAGATTACCTTTCATTTTCCTTATACCACCTAAACTGCCAATACAGAAAAAGGAGATCAAAACTTTAAAGGGCTTAAATTCTAAACTAAAACTTGCCTGAATAACCACTTCTAGAAGTTAGAAACAGACTTCTGGAAGAAAGTCTTCAGCCACAAACACAGCTGGCAACTGCCTTATCTATCAGCAAGGTGAACAAGAAATCAGAATTTGCTTTTTTGAGGTAAAGATCAAAATTGTGAATGAACAACACCAGGGGGTCAGACCTGTATGTCACTTTTCTCATGATAAACCTATTTGTTTTCTTTCCATTGCTACCATTGTTGGTGGGATATAACAAGGGACTTGCTGCCTCTCAGCATGTCCTCAAGAATTTTTTCTCAAGGAATTTTTTCTTTCCTTTAGTTTGAGTCTTTAATTCCTCAGGCTCTTACTCACCAGGATATGCTACACATAACTCAAGTTTGAACCTTCTCATGGGAGGTTCTATACAAAGACAGTTTGCCATCAGAGTCCATTCTACCCAGCAGGGTAGGTAGACACATTTTCTGAGGCATAACCAAACCTTTTAAGCAAGATGCAATTTTTGTAAAATAAAAAAATATTTTTCTAATTCACCATGTGTCCATTAAACAAACGCAGAAGGAACTTCCTGCATATTTCTCTGGATTTACATAAAGCTTTCTGTCTGTTTGGCAAGTTAAAATACCTTTCTCAAACACTGATTTTTTAAGTAGCACTCATGTCTCCGTGTTATATCATCTGCCTCCACTGAACTGAGTTCTTCCAACAAGATATTCCTCATTTTCCAAATTTTCCAGACAACAGTATACTGACTTTGCTGGGGCTCCCCGCTGCATTGCACAACAGGGTTTTTTTCCAGCTACCAAAGATGAATTTGTTCAAAAAGAAATCCTTGTGCCATAACACAGGCACCACGCCAGGAAGGATGGAACAAGAAGAGTAAGTCAGAACCTTCCCGGACTGGTGAGCTGGGGCCAGGAAGCAATTATCTGGTCTACCAGTCAGTACTCCCTCTGACCCCTCTCTACTGGAGTTTGTACTAGAGCAGCAGTGAACCCAACTAAGAAAGAGGCAGAAACAACCATCCAAAAGAGCTGGCTGGCCAGGAGAGAATTATTGGGGTTTCCAGGCTATTAGGCTCCCAACAGGAGATGGACAGACAATTTCCTTGTTCTTGGTCCCAAACAGAAAAAAAAGAAATTATATTTGATCCTTGCACCACAGCTTTCTACAATAAGTAGTCCCTTGTACCACTGCAATTTGTCTATTATTTTTTTGTCCTCTGTAAGCTACTGTGAGGTGTCGGTGCTTTTATCTAAGAGGAACATTTCCAAGCAGGTCTGGGTTCTTTCATACAAAAAGACATGGATGTAAAGAATAAAGGTTAGTTAAAATTCTTCTAACTCGAGTTTTCTTTGTGACTGAATAGAGTCACTTATGTTTGAAAATATGTGTGGATGCTTCTTGCTGGAACACTCTTTATACAAAGCAGAACAGACTCCATCATTCATAATAGAGGTCATAGCCTGAAAACTGGTACATTAGAGATAAAATCCTCTTCATCAGTGGCTCAAGAGACAGTGCTGTCTTGAGGGCTGGCCAAAGGCCAGGGAATGAACTCCTGCAGGATCTTTAGGCCATAGGCACTCTACATTCGAAGCACATTTCTTTGCCCATAACACCTCTGACCCAAGGGCAGCAGCAAGTGCATAAGAATAGGAGGAAAACACCCAAAAGCGCTGCACCACAAAATCCATGGCTTCTTCCTACACCTTAAGCACTTCTGGTTTTAGATTCATACCTTTCTTTTCAAACTAGCTGCCTTCATAGAAATACAGCTGTAATGATGGAAAGAGGCCCTAAGGAAGTCTGATCACTTCACCTACATTAGACTAGTCCGGTAGGGGATGACAGCATTTGCTTTCCTTTCTCATCTCCCCAGATTTTTTTCCCTCAGCTGTTCTCTATTCTTTCCTGTCTGCTTTATACATCTTCTTGTGCTTCTTTGCTCCCTCTGCTCCTCTTACTCATTCACTTTGGAGTACTACGTGAACTTCATGGCATCCAGCCCACAGCCTTTGCATGGCCTAAAATAAGACAGAGCAAGGCTGTCTGTCTTTACCAGTTACTGCTCTTTTGTGTAAAGCAACACATGCAATTGATCTTCTGTCAGACAACTGCTGTTGCTGATGGCACTTTACACACTCAGTGTCCTGGGGCCAAACGAGTTCCTTTGGCAATAAACACATCAGTGAGTGTTTCAGTGCACGGCCTGATGCCTTCCCCTGTGTGGTTAACAGCACACTGCTGCGTGCCACTGCAGGCTGCAGCCACCTGTCTTTATAGGCTTATTTATCTTACAGAAGCAACCAAATTCCTCATTCCAGCACCATCATGCCCTGTGCTGAACTCTGGATACAACCACATCAGATCCTCCACAGGACCAAGTCACTGCAGTGAATCACAGAATCTGCTGAGTTGGAAGGGACTCACAGGGATCATCGAGTCCAACCCTCAGCCCTGCATAGGACCATCCTCAAGAGTCACACCATGTGCCCCAGAGTATCATCCAAATGTTCCCTGAGCTCTGGCAGCCTTGGGGCTGTGACACTGCCCTGGGGAGCCTGTTCAGTGCCAAGCACCCTCTGGGGAAGAACCTCTTTCTAATATCCAACCTAAACCTCCCCTGACACGACTTCAGGCCATTCCCTGAGGTCCTGTCACTGGTCCCCACAGAGAAGAGCTCAGTGCCTGCCCCTCCTCTTCCTCTCCTGAGGAAGTTGTAACTGCAATGAGGTCTCCCCTGCTCATCAAACCCCGTGGACCACAGCAGATCTGCTTTGGAGACAGTGGGAATGTGCACCACACTACCACTGCTTGATGGCATGTGAGGTTGGAGGCAACACAGGACCCAAGCGTGTCATACTGGAGCAGAGTGGTGGGGAATTCAGTGTGGAAACACCTCCAAAAAGCTGTGAGAGAGAGCTCCAATCTGGCCGAGATAGTGCTGAGGACTGCCAGGAAACCCCAGAGCACCCGGGGCTTCCAGGTGGAGTAAGTGCTTATTGCCCTCGGTAAAGTGGGGACTGGAATATGTAGGGCAAGAACAGAAAAAGAAGGGAATTATTTTAAAACATACCTATAAATACATAAAATAACTGCTTTTTCTGTTTTAGAGATATATATGCAGATTACCATTACAGTTTCATAAAATAAGTTAAATAATTTGAACTCTGTAAACACCTCTTAAAATAGCAAAGAAATGGAATGATCGTTATAGAATCTTTATTTTTCATTCAAGTTTAAAGACAGATGATGTAAAATGCCAGAGCTGAGTTGGTCTGTGTCAATTAAAAAAAAAAAAGTATAAATTTCCAGGTACACAGAATAAATACTTCTGAGGACACTGGGGAAAAAGCCTTCTGAAGATTTCACTCTCCCTACTTCTGCATTCTGAGTGTCCCTCATGCAAGTTTAATTTATGCAGTGATGGATATCCTGAGAGATGGAAGGTGTATTATAGACATGAAGATAAAATAATCCCTAGGTGAGAAGAACCAGTTTGGTCTCAATAACACTGTACTCAACACTGCAGGTAAAATCAATTTTATTAACTTTGCTAGTTAGCATAAATATAACCCTTCTGATTAAAATACTAGTTTTTCAGAGGATCAGACTCTCCTTACCTGGTAATAATCCAATACAATTTAATGATAGTGTTCCTGAGCAAGGAAAATTATCTCTTTCTGTACTCTCTTTCAGAGCTGAGCTGCAACTCTCTGACCTAAGCTTTTGTGTTCTTGCCATCCGGACTGTCCTGAACCAAAGGCCAGGTCATATTAAGTTTCTTTCTTCAGCTTTCCATCAAGGAGACACCGAGCACCACGACCATGAAATATGTGGGATTGTGGGGCCTTTCAAATGAGACCACGGAAACTCAGCTCCTGCTCAGCAGTGACTTGAAACAACCTCATCCGATAAAATGCTAAATCACTCTGGTAAAGCTCCTGAAATCCCATTCCTTGAGACATCAGTGCTGAGTTATGGGGTACAGCAGCTTGCCAAGATGGACCAGGCTCTCAGGGCACCATTTTGAGCCCTCTTGCCCTACTCCCACTGCAGGCTAATTTGTGGCATTTCCTGAGATGCTTCCAGAGAACTCTCAGGAGCAAAGGACGCAAGAATTGCAAGGCTCCATCCATCTTTTGGCAAACACAGTGGGAAAAGCCTGCACGGTCTTTACAAAAGTAGGATCAGTTTTCTGGAAACCACAAAGGGTTTGCGTCTGGTAGACTCCCAAATTTTGGCCTTGTGGTTCAAAACCAGTTTTTGCAATAATTCAATACATAGCCCTACAGCACAGGGTAAGATCCCAGCCCTCCACAGACTCAGCTGTTCTGCACAGGGGGCTGAAAACACCCTATTTGCTCTTAGCCCACCAGCCCTGACTGCCTCACTCCCTGCAAGATGCGTCTGAACTCAAAGCAGAAATCCATAAAGATTCTTTCCTGTGGAATGCAAGTGCTGCAGACATAAGCAGGACTATTTGTGCTTGAGGCAGAAACTTCTTGAAACAAACCACACTGCTGCTTCAACTAACCCCACCAAAATTCACAGACTTCTGCCCCAAGGAGAGAACATGAGGGAGAAGAGATGCAGATGGCAACAATCAATCTCCTCACTCAACAAGCTACCCAAAAAGTCCTTTGAGATAGCAGCAGTAAGGGCAAAACAAGACTCCACACAAATCAGAATAGATGTGGGCATACTTGTCTGTGTATATTTAAAATAAATCTCTTCTTTTTATACTCTTTGTTCAACTACATTATCAAAAAGAGGTTTTAAATACAAGCTTAAGGGACTACTAAAGAGGTGAATTTATGAATGTATTCCTAACAAAACACACTCTGGAAAGCTTTAATCTATGAATTGTGACAAGCTTGGACAAAATGGATTTTTAATAGAATATAATGTAAACTGCCTGAAACACTGTGATAAGGAATTTTTTTTTAAGTAATGCACAGAATAGGCATGATGCACTCTGCATGAAAGGAGGAAAGGTCTTAATTTAAAGCATTTTAATGGACACTCAATTTGCGTAGGGAAATGTGAGAAATGGAGATGAAAAACTCAGGATAGAGATAACACTGCAGAGGGGAGAAGGAGAAAGATTAGAAAAGTAAGCAAATTTGAAAATGCTCCAGCTGATAACCGTGGCTGAAAGGAATGCAGACTGGATGAGGAACATGTCACAGCCCAGAGCCACTGTTCTCCTGGCAGGCAGTGTCTGTCAGCGGCTCTTATCAGAGTCAAACACTGGGGAAGAAAGCACAACCCAAGAGCAAGGCAGGGGAGAACAGACCTGGGGAGGGGGGCAGGGCAGTAGGGAGGGTCAGGGATTTCAGCAAACACAGCTGTGACTCGCTGGAGTTTCTCGATTTCACCGGAGCTCCTGGAGCTGTCCCTCTTCCCAGAGCCCAAGGGAGGCTCAAAACCACCACAAATGTGGCTCATTCTTTACTCGGAAAAAAGCTAAGCCAGGCTCAGTCCTGGCTTACCCACTACTCTACTGCCAGCATAACGCTGGGCAAGTCAGCAGAACTGAAATTACTTCCAAGAGACAAAACCCCATCTCCCCCGAGGTAGATGCGATTCTGTTTACTAATAGCCACTGCTCTGCATCCAAAGAGATCGATCCTGCTCTCTCACACATAAACTGCCTTTAATGAAGCTCCTTGATCTACTAAAAGGAGGAACAGATGAATCAGGTCTAGTGACAGTTTTGCCACGTTGACCTTGATAGAAGGAAGCTCAGGTCTCTGCTCATTTAAATGAGACAGAAGAATTTCCACACAAACACTTAACATCCTTCAAAAGAAACAGGAGGGCCACCATTATGACCAAAAAGGCAAATTAAAGTAGAGATCAAAGTTAAATATTTACTCTAAGTACTACAATATTTGCAAATCTAGAAATGATCTTTCAGCAGTTTCTATTTGCAAACTTTAATTAATCCAAAAATATTAAACTAATCTCACAAAGGAAAGGGTCAAAGTATTAATTAACTTGAGATTCATTGCTTTTGTGCAATTTAACAGTTCAACACAAAGCAAAACCCAGTTTTAATAAAAACTAAGTTACTGTGACAGGTATAATTTCATGGATTAGTGAAACCACATAGAAGGCAATAAGCTTCAGCCTTCACGCAATTTTTTTGTCTAGCTTTCAAAACAGTTGTTTCAATTTCTGTAACACCAAACGATGTGAAGTCTTCCTTTAACCTCTGCGTTTCACTTTCCAACTGATGGCTGTCCACCTTGCTCCAAACAGAACAGAGGTCACAGTTGTTTGAGAAAAAAATCCCCACTGCAAAGTTGAGCAGAGATCAGACCCTGCCCAGACACCCTGATCATCCCCCGGATGGGCCTTCACTGCTGGAGCCTCCATGTGTCACTGAGCAGCTCCAGGACAAGCACAGAGATCCCCTCCAGGCCATTCCCCTGTGGTTGAGCTCTTACCCCACCAAAGGGACTCACTGGCTTCTTCAGCATCTTTTGGAGGAGTTGGGACTTCTTCCCAAAAGGCAGAGGACTTGGAAACAAAGCATACAGTGCCAAATCCAGCTGCCAGAGCTCTGCTTTATCAGTACAGTAGCCCAGGAAAACAAGGATGGATGGTGGCTAGAATTTCCTGCATCACAACCTCAGAATTACAATGGACAAATGTGCTTGGGAAACAGGAGGGGTCTTCCCGGCCCCCCCCTCCATGTTTTTTTTGTTGTTGTTTTGCTTTTTATATAACTGAGAAGAAGTGCATGAAAGAGCTGATGAACTGAAAGCCTTGCCTGGAATTCATGCCAGAAGGCTCTGTAGCACCTCACCAGAGACACTGAGTGGGGAATCACCTCCCCTCACTTCACGGGTTTACAAGGCAAATGTCTGCGTCCCACTCAGTCGCCTCCACTCTGCATCGGCCCTGGAGAGGAACAGGCTCTTCTCCTTGCTATTCATCAGGCCTGTTTTACACATCCAAGAGGACTCTCACCTCAGCAGTGCCTGTTGCTCAAAAGTAAACTCACATTAAATAACTTTCCCCTCAACACTTTTATGGCAGGTATACCCAGGGCTGGATGGGATTTGTTTGCTCCTCAAATACAGCTGCAGAAATTAAGCAGAGCAGAAACTCTCTTTGCAGTGCAAAAACTCTGACAACAATCCTCCTAGATCCAAACAGTTGCTAGCAACCACTTTTTCTCCCTCACAGGAGTTTTCAGAAAAAAAGGGGATGGATGCAAAAGACTCCGCAAATAAAAATTTTGACACGAAGTTTTGTGATTTCCTAATTATTATACAATTTCTAGCTAAATTTATGCGCAGTGTACTTTAACTGCATGAAAACGGAGAGAAATTGCTCGTTTTGTAAAATACGTAACTCTGACTAACAATGTAAATTTCTCCTTACCTTTGATACAGCCCGTGGGAGCATTACCATAACAAAGTACACAGCATTCAGCAGAGTTCATTGACACTCGGGTGTTTTGCAGCAATAATGAGTAAAACTGAGTAGCTGTTACTTTCATAGATTTTCAGATAAAGAAGGCAGCATTGTCCTATATTGCTTTCAATTGTTCTTCATATTTCTCCATTTTAGTTCATTTTTTTCCTGTTGGCCCTTTGGCAGCAGGAATTCTGCTGCCCTGAAGGTTCACGAACAGCGAATGTGAGCTAAGGACTAATGGGCTGCCTCCAATTTAATTAGATAATCTACTCCCGAAGCTCAGAAGTGAAACAAAGGGAAAAATCCCTCATCAGATCACATCTAGCTTTTTCAAGGAGGCTGAGGAGGAAAAAATGCTGCTAATAAGAGCAGTATGGCTCACTACAGAAGCTTTTGTACATCTCTCACAGCACTTCAGCAAGAGTTATTGCAGGAAAGCCTGTGGTGCCTCACCTGTCCTCTGCTCCTGGGTCGTTGTGCACGCAGGTGACGGTGGCCGTGGTCCTCGCACTGTCGGTCTCCTCCTGAACCCCCCACTGGTCGGCATCGCTCACTCTGATGTCCGTGATCTTCACACCTGGGGCTGTCCTGATTCTGTTGGGGAACAACAGGCACTGCTTTAGTTTACAGATCTCCTACAAATCAACCCAGAGAGGTAAACAAGGGAGAGCTGAAGGGAAATACTCCCTCCCCCGTCAACAACACACTGATACGCTGCGACCACGAGTCACTCTGCCTTAAAAAGATAAAACAGGTCCAATCATTTTAAAGAGATGAAGTATGAGTTTCATTATGTGCAAAGCCAGTCAACTTTCAGCTTGAGCAATGTGGAGAGATTAAGAACTGTTTCTACATCAGTGGCACCAGTCTGATACAAATGAAGCAGATGTGACTAAGCATAAGTTGATTTAATTTGCTGTGTCTGTCCTGCAGTTAAAGATGGAGAATAAAAGGACCGTGATATAAAATACATCCTCCTGCCAGCAAACCTTTGGGAGCAAGGTGTCTTCAAATATTAGGGCGGTCTGCATGAAAAAAATGTGTTTCACTGATCAAAAACCATCATGCAGGAAGGAGTGAAAGGGAATAAGTTATTCCAGATCTAGGACTGAGGGATGAAAATATTAATGCCATTGCATCAGGATCTATCAAACAGGGCATATCAAACTCTTTCTGCTCTAAATAATCTGATGCTGACATGGAGAACCTTGATTTCCTGAGAATGGTGAGAGTCTGAAATCAGTTTGGTAGCTGGTAAATATCACCATTTTTTGGCTTAAGAAAAAAATTGCCAAAAAAAAATAAAAAGTCCATGCTCCAGCAGGGCTCAGCGCTAGGAACAGATTGCCAAGGAATAGGAAACAAACTGCTTTTAATAGCAGGGACTTCATTTGTGCAGCTTGACTCCTGAAACAAGCCTGGGATTTCGACAGGAGTGCAGCAAATATGCCTAGAGAACAATTAGGCAGAAAGCAACTGCTGCAGAGCCACGTTTGCCACTACTGTGACTTAATTAATTAAAAGCAAAGCCAACAGGGACCTCTTAGTTGTATGGTGGAATGAAACAGCTCTGCTGAGACCTGAAGCGTTACTTAACAGTGAATTGTGATGGATTTGCCCTGATGCCTCGTGGCCACTTGGTGCTCATGTCACACTATTAAGAATTTCCTTTAAGTTCTAGCTGAGTTCATGGATTTGGATCAAAGTAACTTCAGGACTCAATGGGTGGTCTTTTCCCCTGAGAAGGAATTAATTCATCCTGTTTTTATGGTGCCCTTATTTCTGCCTGTAAGGCTTTACTGACCTGACGGATCAAATCTGTGCCTGGCATAACCAGTCTGATGAAAAATATTCCCCGTAAAGACAGAATTTTACTTGATATTTTTCTAATTGTCTCCTTGATGCTTCTCCACAGGCATCCATATCTCCACACAGCACACCTCAGAGCTGATGGGTCCCTTTCCTATCATCTCCTCTTCTTTTTTTCAGAGGAACATTCACTTATGCTGTAGTAATTACACTGCACCAAATAATTCCTGCAAGACACCTGCATGGTTTCATTTCAGACTGACTTGTAATTTACATGAGATAGAGAATTAGGCCCTCAGCAATGGATTCAATAATTTTTTTTTCATTAGACCTAGTCAACCATTCTTGAAAAAAATCATTAAGACCAAAATAGAAAAATAATAATAATTTAAAAACCCATCAAACACTTTTTAAAGTTTTTCTTTCTCGGCCAAAATTCTATTTTTTTTAACAAATTTTCCTTCCCATCCCCTCAAGTTCCCGTATTTTTTCTTGACAACATGTCTGGAAACCTCTAACTTGACTTTCCACCCAGGTCAAATCTTGCTTAACTAAGGTTAATTGAAGAGCAGGAGATGCTGGGGACACACACACACACCAGGACAGCTGGATCTCACCCGTGATTTCAGGATTCATCAGCCTTTTTCCATCTGTCAGAAGCTTGTTATGTCCTCCTACACAGCTTTTGCACTACAGATATCTTCACTCTGCAGCATTTACTAACATCTATTCTGAACCAAACCTCAGGTTGGCGTATCCCAACAAGGACGAAGAGCAACACGACACAGTTCCCTGCACACCTGAGCAGGGATAAGCATTCAGGACCCCTCTGCAGCTCCTTTTTCATGGAAGATGAAGCTGCTGCTCCTCTTTACCTCCACCAGCGGTCCTCACAACACAGAGTGCGGGTAAGGATGCAAGAGCCTCAAATATCCACATCTATCCACACACCCAGTTGTTCCAACCTCTTCCAGACACTCTGCACCCCAAAACAATGACTCCCCTCTCAGTCCAACCCCTCAGCTGTGTCCACCTCCCTCAGACAGGAGCTTTGCTGCTTTTTCTCTCGGGTCTGGATGAGATGATGTTCTCCTGTCTGGACATCAGAGGAGGCTCTGCTGGTGCCTGTCCTGTTGACCCACTGCTGGGCTTCACCTGCCGGGCTCTGCCCCTTAACAGGAGGCCTTCTGGTTTCTGGCCACTCTGGTTGTGGGCTGTGCCTACAGCTTTCACTTGCTGCATATCTCCTGCCTCGCTGGGTTAGCATCAAGTGAACATCGAATCCTCTGCTCTCCAGCTACATTTTCCAAAAACGTCTCAGAATGCTGCATTTTAGGAAAAATTCCAGTCTAGTCCCTTGCAATGCATCTGCTCTGGTGGGCTGAGACAAGATGTCATTTTGCATTTTTGGATATCAGCGGAGCCAGGAAGGTTGAAAGAAGGAAGAAACTACATTCAGTTTCTCACTTAGGAAAAGTCAAGGAATTCAAATTAAACCAGCCTACATATGGGAGGTTTGAGCCTACTGTTCCTCAGATAAGTGATTCATATCTTTAAATCTGCCCCCAAACTCCACAGGCACAGAAATCATTGTAAGTTTTGGGGACTGAGGCTTTGCAAAAGAGTAAGAAATTCCTAGCAGAGCTAACATGACTTGGATAAAGGATGGTGAATGGCACGTGTGTGGGCACCACTCCGTGCCAGGCTTCAATTATAAGCTTGGGTGGATTATTTAGTTTTCTTATACCTCCCTTCCCCATATATAAAATACTGGGAAGTGTTGCTCTTCCAGCTCCAAGGAAGCTGTAAGGACAAATGGAATTGCTTGAGAAAAATCCGATGTCCTTTAATTTGCCAGCTGACAAAAATTCTACTATCTCTGGGCTTGAGAACATGGAAATGAAGTATTTCACGGAAGCGTGACCCAAGAAGTAACTGTTACCACTAAGATGGCTTAATTCTTTCGTTTTATAAAAAATATTTGTGAAATGGGGGTGGGGGGAAGGAAAAAGGAAGAAAACATGACAGCCAATTGGAAATTCGGCAAAACTGACATTTCATTTCCATGAAATACTTGCTTTCTGAAAAGCAGAATTTTCAGACTGAAAACCGTCCTGTTAAAAAACCCTTGCCCACCTTTAAAACATCACAAGGTACACGGCATTTTGATAAAGCAATCAGCAGAGATGTGAGACAGAGGATTACTCCAAAGGCAGAACAGGGGGAGCTGCTTCCAATGTAGACTGCAGAGTACATTTGGTAGCCCTGGCAGGACTTTTTCCCCCTGAACAGTATGTCCTCCATTTACTGTAGAATATAAAGACAGAAACATGATAGGCTGAATGCAGTGGGCAAGCAGAGGCATTCCCAGCCTGTCAACTTGGAACAGCCAGGAACTATTTTAAAATGCAATCCCAGCCTGAAATGTTTGCCACCCTATGAATCCAGCCACTCCAAACCTCTCCTCTCAGTTATTACAACAGAAGGAGAGGAGAAGGTACAAGTAATCACCAGAGCTGGAAAGCAACTGAGGGGCTGCAAGAGGGATTTAGGCACCAAGCACTCAGTGGAAGTGGTGCAGGGACTTCCACAGCCTCCCAGTCAATTAACTGCACAATCTGAAAGGTAAATACTTGCTTGCCACACACCCCTTCCCCACTCCTGGCAGCAGTAATTGGGAAGCAAAATCCTGGCAAAAGGAACTTTTAAAATAGAAACAGAAGGAAAAGATATTTAGGAAATAAAACAGGAATGTGCTCACAGCAGATGGGAAATGCTCAAAAATATGAGAAAAAAAGACTTTTTCTGAGCTATTTTAGAATTCTTCTTATTCCCCCATATTCTATTATGGGGGAAAACATGATCTGAGCTAAATTCACTCTCAATGACGTACTAATAATAACAGCCATGATAAATTTCATTTGTAATTTCCAACCATTTCTGTAGTCAGCCCTCCAACTGCATTTTTAGCCCAATTAAAATTAAAATCATTATCCTTCCCCTACAGGAAATCCAAGCTGTAGGCCACTTTAGTCAACTTGCCCAAAATTATACCGTCTCTGCAGAGCCAGGAGGAGGGCAGATTCCCAGGCTTGCACTTCAGCTAGACACCCCTACCCATCTTTAGGACCAAACCAGAGCAGAGCTGAGTAATTTCAAGCCCTCACAGAGCATTTTATGTATTTGAAGAACTGCACAAACAGCAAGCAATTAGTTCTGAACAAGGACCCCGGGGAGTTTCTAGTCAAAATACATGTGGTTTAGGATACATTAAACCAAGCATTATAAATTAAAATAATCACTGAATTCAGGCCTAACATCTGGGGATTTCTGGGGTGTGGGTGAGATGGGCAGTGTTTCTCTACAGGAGGGAATATCAGTATCCCTGTAGAGGTAGAGGGAGGAATGGGAGTTTTGCTGGGAGATAGAAGGAGAAGAGGGTACGTGACTCATAATCACCACATCCAAGCACACTCTGTGACATTTGGGAGGGAGGCACAGACAGTCAGGAGTTCATCACTGCGAGCATATGAAAGCAAAACTTTTGGGAAACTCAGTTAGAGCAGATGAAGGGCTGGGGTGGGACCAGAGCTCCCCCCAGGAGAAGCACCATCCCTCTCTTCTGGGCCTTCCTGAGCTTCCTGGTCAAAATTCTTCACGGCTAGTCCAGAAATATAAGGGCAGTGAGGTGATGCAAAGTCACCCAGAAAATATGTGACAGAACCAGGAATTACAACCAGAACCGCAAAGGAATATTTGGGTGTCTTCACCCTAAACCCACCCAGCTCTCCTGCTCATGCTGCAGACCCACTAATGACAGACAGCGTGTCCTGCTGTGGCCATCAAAGACCAGCCCATGTACAAATTCTGCTGCAGTGGGATTCAAGGATGTGTGAAACAGGAACCCTGCACTGCCCCACCTCTTCTGGAAGTCAGATTTACAACAGCTCAGGGGATCAGGCCCTAAATCTTCCCACCTAAGCAAGTGTTTATTTTCTAAGGTATTTTTTCCAAGAACTTTAGTTCTTTGGAGTTTTTTAGATTTTAAAAGACCTGTCACATATTTATGTTCAAACTACTTCCCCATCAGATTCTCCTCAAAATAGCAGCACTAGGCCAGCTGTGTTTGCTTCTGCAATTCCATATTAATGTCACTGTAAGTAAAGCTATCTTTTCAAGTGTGTAAAATACACATCAAAATGCACAGAGACTTAATGTGGCTCTGATATAAAGCCAGTGGTAACTGGTATTACCAGGGAAACAATGTGGGAACTCATGGTGGGAAAAAAAAAAAAAAAACAAGGATGTTTGCCCTTGAGGATAAAGACAACTCAGTACTTAGAGGAAGCAACTTCCAAAGTCAACTGATTGGACCTCCAAACTTCATCCATGCTAAAAACTACCCCAGTGACTGACCCTTCATTGCAAATTCAATGCATAATTGGCCCAAATGTGTTTCCAAAACAAGACGTGGGTATGCTGTGCTCTGCCTGCCTTGACCCCCTTTCCCCCAAAACGCCTCCCCACTGCAGGGTCAAAGCTCTCCCAGCCACCCTCCACCTCGTGGAAATGCCCCTTCTGTATCTCATCACCTCGGCACTCTCTCAACCTTTGCCCAAAACCAGGAGATTTGCCTTTCCCTCCCTCTGGCATACCTCACTTCCTTCCCTGCAGTAGTTATTTTTATATAACCCTTTGTAGCTGTCTCACTTAACCTTGCCAAACATTTGGGGATGCAGCTTGTATGAAAGCAGTTATTACTGTCTCACGTCAGAATATCTCAACCCAACACACACGCCCAAGGAAAAAAAGTCAATGTCAAAGCACTGGGTAGGACAAAGCAGACAAAATAGGTGCAGTGGCCAGTGTGGTGCAAAGCAGGAGGGAAGCTGCTCAACAGATGTGGTGGCTGAGGTGAAAAAAAGCCCAACAACTCAGAGAACAGAAAGCCCTTTGAAATCATGGAGGGGATCAATGCTAAAGATTTAGAATTATACAATTACCACTCTTCTACCCCAAAAGGTGAAGCTATCAACCTCTTTTTTTGGTGTGTTTTTTTTTTTTTCTGCAGCCCATCAGATGTTTCAAAATATGCTAAGCATCAAGCTCACTAGCATATTGGATTTTGAATAATGAAAAGAGTAAACAGGATTTTAATTTGGATTCTGACAGTAAAGCGCTTTCCATGTGATAAATTAACTATTAGGGAAGACAAATTAACACAACCTCCCCTTGAGTATGATGGCTTATGATTTTGAGGAAGCTTTTACAGAGGCATGATCAAAATAAGGCAGGATGAAAAACAGGAGATGATGATGATGGGGGGGAGTATTTTACCAAAAATTCTTCCTCCTTCTTTTCATCAAACTGTATATAAAACTTTTCCAAAAAAGGTGCAGCAGCTTCCCTCAAGAGACCCCCACTTTTCCTAAGACTGTATAAACATTTTAGGAGAGTTCCTCAGCTGGTCTAGATTACCAGATTGATGAATTTTAAAGCACTTATTTAACACTGAAATGTTAAATTTTACATCTGTGAAGGAAGGTCAAAAGAGATGTCCCCCCTTATGAAATTTTTTTGAAAGGAAACATTTTCAAGATATCAGATTATAAAATCAGCAAAGAGGACATGCTCAAATTCAAAGCAGACAAACATCTTGTTATATTTCCATATCCAATGGAAAATCCCCAATTTCTGTCATTTTTTTTTTTAAAGGAGAGAAGACATTTTAGGATTTCATCTTCGTATTTCAGCAGAAACTCCATTTTTCAGTCTACTCTCTCTCTTTTAGGTAAGCAAATAAAGCTTAGAAAAACAGCAGAAAGACATACTAATTGGCTTGAAATTAAAGCTATTAATTTTTATTCTTATTTATTCCTGTCACAAACCCGACTTGGTTTATATGGGTTTCCAACACTGCTATGGAAACCTGAGAGGTTCTGAAGGCTTTATGTAATATGAAATGAAAATGCTGTCTCCCACAGTGAGCACTGTTTTCTCTGAAATATGCCAAGAGTGGAATTTTGTCCCTCTGGGAGAAAAATGGTTGCCAGGCACTGGGGCAGGAGACATCAGGTCCAAAGCTATTGACTAAAGACATGTTATTAACAGTTTAACTGTCTGGGCAACTTCAAAATGGGAATAAGGATGTTTACTCAACTTTGTACAGAAATTTGTCAAAAAACCCTTACTATTTCTATGGAGATACTGTGTATTTGTAGACTTTAAAATTATACAAATACTGCATTTCAATATATTTCTGTAATTTCTCAGCAGTACTTAAAACTGCAGGTCAAAGAGTTCTGTAGCAATCAGCATTTTCTTAATAAAGCTAAACCCCAACATTTATGGGAGTCCACCTCCAAACACTGTTGTGCCTTTGACATACAAATTGCTTTAATTGCAGTGTAAGCAAATGTGGGTCTAGATTGTAATGAAAGCTCTTAAACTCCAGCAAACTCTTCATAGAAGGAAAAAAAGGCCTGATAGCTCCAGAGACTCCTGATACACCAGCATGGAAGAGGAACAGGTCCTCTGTCCTTTGCCGAACATTGCCCATAATCTGCAAACAAATACACAATTCTTAAAATCATTTGACATTTTACACATTCAGAGTATCCAATAAACATGAACTAACCATTATTACTATTGATCAGGAGTCGACAGCAGGTCGTTTTCCAAGCCTAACTGATCCTTACAACTCCTAACATCCAAACAAGTGATAACGTCCCTTTCTCATTAGGATGCGCAAGCAGCTCACACCTCTGCATCCCCTGAAAGAGCAGAGATATTTTCCTTTATTCCTCTGCCTCCATGGAGTTAACTGAGTTTATGAGCTGTTGATCATTATTCAAAGAGCTCAGGAGTGTCTGCTGTCACGTGCGGTTGGACATCTCCAAGGACTGAACTGTCTGCCCTCTTTTCTCCAACACAACAATCTCTGGTTTAACTCCTCTGTAGAGAGAGGAAATAAAACACTGGAGTGGTTTTCTGTAACACGTGTGTACAGAACAAAAATCAAATCCCCTTCAGTCTCTTCAACCTTACTCTGAAAGATCTAAAACACTGAGACTGTGCCCTTTGCCTTGAAACCAAAGCAATGCTCTGATAAATGAAACTCTTCCTTAAAGCCTGGAAGTGTGGGAGAATATGCATTACCAAGCCTGAAGGTGTCCAAAGTATTTGAGCTTGGAATTCTTGCAATCACGCAGAAACACAGTTTTGGAAACCATAATGAAAAAAAAAAATCAAAGTAAGCCAGAGGTTTCCTCCTGCTAAGACAAAGCTGCTCACAGATTTCCTTTTATTGAAAGGTTCCTTTCAGAAAATCAGCACTGCAAAAATGTTTGCAGCCTGAACGGGGTTCAGGCCTCCTGGGAGACAAAGAATTGTTGTAAAGAGGTCATTTCTCTACCTCTACAAATAAAATAAAATAAAAAAATAAAAAAAGCCCTGAAGGTCATGGTTCCTGGAAGCACCTAAACAACAACAAAGTAAAAACCTTCCACCCAGCTCCCTGCAAAAGCAGATAATGAGCTCCATGGCATCGCCTTGGTCAACATGGAATGGGGGTTTACACCTTTTAAAACAGTCCATCACCGTGGCTGAATTTGCTCACCACCTTAGAGACTTACACATTTCCTCTAAGGAAAAAGTTTATTAAATGCAATTTTCACTATTATAATGAATTATCTTTTACCAGACATAATAGAAATAACTTGGAATCAGAAGTTTCATGGGTTGATGCAGAGTATTAACAGTCAGCCCTGGAGTTTGTTGTATTTGTTGGACTGTTTGTGGTCTTTAAGGCATCTACAGTACATTTTTCCATGCTTGATCAGCATTCTGCATAAAGAAGCAGCACAAAAGAGGTTGTTTACCAGGTTTTCCACCCAAGTTGTGGCAAGGAGATGCCAACCTGAGCACAAGGGATGGAGCTAGAGGGAAGAATTAAAAAAAAAAAAAAAAAAAATCCAACCAACCAACCAAACAAAAAAAACCCAAAACAAACAAAGCAACAAACAAACCAACAAAACACCACAGCAATGAAAATCCTCCCAAAATTAAAAAGGCCACAAGAACTTTGCCTGAACTAGAACTAGTAGTTGTTGTTTTTATTGGATTATTTTATGGGGTTTTATGTTGTTTAATCGAAGAAAGAAAATGGATGCCATAAAATATGCAGAGCTAACTGGGGCTGCAGAGTACATTGCTGAATATTGCTAGTAATGCCATTTCCCCTTCACTGTCAAAAAATAAAAATATCATTCTTTATATCCCTGTCACATGGAACAGCAGTCCTCTCGTGCTTGCCAATCAATCATCCTGGAGTGCACCTTTACCTTGAGCAGAATGTGCTAGGACGGTGAATAAGGAAACCTCGGGAAATAATCTCCCTTTCCACAAGATAGAATTCAATTTCCAGCACAGCTCAGACCAGTACTTTTCTTGAAAAGGTGACATCATATATTACAGCAAAAAAAAACCACAACATTTTTCTGCTGCTAGTGAAAACTTTAGTGAGCATTATGATTACGTGGTTTGTACTCCAGGCACCAATGACCACCAAGCAGGCTAATAATGTACAAATTCTGATGAGAACCAGCCCTCCAGCTGGGATAAAACATCAAAGACTTTTCCCTTTTTTCCCCTTCATTCTGCTTTCTACTCTAAGATTTCTTTCCTAGCTGCAGACCACAAATTTCCAAGATTCTCTTCGAGAGTCAGCTCTTCACTCTGGTGCTCAAGTAGCCCCAGTCAGCCCTTTTGGCCCCTGTGCCAACAGGCTTTTACCTTTGGCTGCCCAGTTTTGTTTCTTCAGGCACTGCTTCTCAGGAGCTTTTGGAAGACTCTCTGCAGGTAGGTTGAACTTTGATTCTTTGAATGCCCCTTTGCTGATTTGGTGAGGGTTTTGCAAGTCCCAATCTTTGTCTCTTCCCTGAGCACAGCTGTGCAGCAGAGGCAGGCTGGGTCCATAATCTACTGCAATAAAGTCCAGAGAAAGCCCCACAACTGGATGATGCCAAAGCACTGTCTGCCTGGCTTTGCCTGCGATATTTCTAACTGTGAAGATGGGGAGACAATTTTTTCCCCTCTGGATGCCCTGAAGCTCCAAGTCCCAGCTTTTGCTCTTCAGATCTGGCCAAAATATCATCCTGCAAGCTGATGCCTCACAAAAGACCCCAGCACCCCCAGAGCCTGAGATGGGCAAAGAAGTCAGGTGGATCCAGCCCTCCAAAGACTGTTGCTCACAGTGCTGCTGCAATGTAGAAAGCTTATCCAGCCTTGCAAAGCTGTCAGGAAAATTTAGCAGCCACCCCACAAAAATTACTTGCCATTTACCACAGTGATTGATGGTAATGCAAGAAACTAAAGGCATTTTACTTGCCTGTCGAAAGGAATTACTCACCCTGGGCCAGTAGGATTGGGGAAGGATTCTTTAATCCCTACAGCAATTTTTAAATTAAACTCTAGTGTTTGCAGGGCTGAAAACCAGTCACAGACAGCAGCCTGCTTCAGGATGGATTCCAACGTGATATAACACGTGGGCAGACAGGTCTGGCACAACAATAAACAGGATGAAAGGCAGCTGCACACTGCTCTTCTGACTTCTTTTTAAAACATGTGCAGATTTCAGGGGAGCAAATCTATTTCCAGATCGTTAATCCCTCAGAAAGACCTAGGTCCTGGCACAGTGCACTTAACAAAAAGTTGGGGACGTAACAGGACAAAAAGGCCATAATCAGAAACTGGAGGCATGTGACCTAAGTGGCAGAGGAAGGTGCTCCTATTTTCTCTATATGTGCAGAAGAGCACAGAGGTAGAGGGAGGGGGTCAATTCACTTCCTAAATCAGTAGAGGTGATAGCATCATTCCCTCTGTAGCTTCTCTTTCCTTCCTAACACCAGTACTTTACCCTTTATCATTTTTCCTTTACCAGCTGGTCTGTTTGCCACCAGGACTTGTCTGTTCTGGTTTCACCTGCAGTACCAGCATTCCTCCGTAAGGACAGCAGATCCTCCACCATGGCTCAGTCACGACATCCTTGCCAAATGAGCTGCTTCAATAGTATGAGGCAAACAACATTCACTCAGGAGCATGTCAAGAGTGAAGGACTGAAAAAAGGTCCTTCACCAGGACCTGATTCTTACAAGCAGTAGCACAACAGGCTCCAACAACCAGCACTGCCCTGGGGAACTTCAGTAAGACAAATAGCAAGGGACAGCTCACCGTACTGCGAGGATACCAATGAGCCACTCCCACAGCTTTGATTTTGGTTAGCCTGTTTCCTTGACCACTCTTCACGATCCGAGCTCCTATTCATCCTCAGAAACCAGATGAAAAATCCTCTCTGCAAAAGGTCACGATCAAAAAAGGACGAGGAGAAACAATTCATGTTTTATGATGACCACAGAGGCCTAAGTGCTGGCTACTAAGAAATCTCTCAAACTTTCAGCATTTCAAAGCGTACACTGGGTTTGCCATAACAAACACTCCAAAATCAGGCTTTCCCACTGGGAGGAGCTGGGGGGGCACAGGATCAACTACCTATAAAATCAACTAAAATCCATTACAATGCATTCAGTGGTTTTCAGGGAAAAACACTCACAGTGAGACACTGTACCCAACTGAGCATTAAGCACTTCCCATTCCTGTTCCGCTTTTCCAATTGTAACTAGTCCGTAACTCTGGTAGTCATGAATTTGTGATTAATGAGCCTTGTTTAGAGGATTGAATACTGAAATTGTTCTGATATAAAGGCTCAAACCACAGAAAGACGATCTAATTCAGCGAGGGAATCTGCTGTGCTTAGGGGGGATTCCAAACCTTCAGTAAAGGAAATCAGCTGTTCAGTCATATTCATATTCATTTTCATATTCATATTCAGTCATATTAACAAGGGGCAGCACACTGTGCTCTCAGCTCCGTGGTGCCATGTGATGGTCTCACAGCTTGGCATCTGGGGGCAAAATCATCCTCGCATGTTAAGAACATTTAACATCTGCTGGTAAATCTGGGGTTGGTCAAAAAATGGCTGTGAGTGGAGCGAGGACGACGCCAGCGTGGTTTTACACCAGAATTCTTAACTATGTGAAACACACACACAAATACACACCCGCACACACCCCCTCATGCTCTCGTACAGCAAAGGACCAATAACCCAGGGCTAAGCTAATTATGACTAGTTATGCTTGAGCGGGAAAGCAGCAGCCGCTCCTCTCTTGCTTCAAGGGGACATGTAAAACAAGTGTCTTCGTGGCTCTTCCTCCCTGTGCCTGGAAGGGAAGAACTGTCTCTCTGGAGTCTTCCCCTCCCAGGGTGTCCAGAGGAGCAGATTTCCTCCGCAGCTGGGGATATGGGGACAGGCAGGACAGCTCTGCTCTCCAGGCTTGACAGCAGGGCTAGAGAAAGCCCTGCATGCAGCCACATCAGCCCAGCCTTCTTGTTCGCTCCAGCAGAAAAACATATCTCTCAGCTCAAGAAAAATCTGACAAAGCAGTGAAAACCAAGAAGATAGTATTTTCGTGAAATAGTATCACTCATCTTGTGCCCATGAATATCTGGAAACAACTGGGGGAGGGAGAGCTTAATTATACTTGAAATGGCGTATAAAATGCACCAAGATGGAATAAATGTTCCTTGTTCTGTTACAGCAGTCACTTTCAGACATAATTCAAGAGCCTAATCCCGAAGACCAGGAGATTAATTTCTGGAGACAAGCCCTTTTCCACCTGAGCTCCTCCCCAGCACTTCAGAGAAAATGACCTGATCTGATCTTAACACATCTTGAAAAAAGACAGTAAGATTAATTATTTCCCTCCCTACTTCATCTTCATGTAACATCTGAGTAGTTTCTACAGCTGTGAAACCTTTATTTTCACGTTTTTTTTGACAGTACTGCTCAGATATTCAAAGACCCATTAAAACTAAGGGGAAGACCCATTCACCAAGACTCAGTACGGAAAGGAGGTGGGGGAGGGAGGCTTAAAGTTATCTGGTACTTAAATTAAAGAGACTGTTGGAGAAGAGTTATTCATAAATCAAACTCTCCACTTGCAAAGAGTCACTCATCCTCATGGTGCTCTGCACACGCAAGATGCTGTTGGAACTACAGGTTGAGAAATGCATCCTGATCCAACAACTGGGTAACTCTGCTTACTCCTACAGAAGGTCCAAGGGATGAAGAAGCACAAGCAAAGCGACCTGCCTTGTATTTTTATGGACACAGTTTTTCACCTACAAATTGCAATTGTTTTCCAATTGCAACATTAACATCAAGTTAGGGCTCATTTTTCAGATCAGTCTCCTGCAAAGGTGGTGTTTGTCGATGCCTGAGTGATTGTGGTTGTAATTATTTCCTCCAGCAATTACTGTCACTATATCTGACCTTATCCTAGAGTCAAGTATTGAGGCATTAAAAAGACAATATCTTCTATGCCAGTAATTGCTGATACAAAACCTTATTCTCAATTACTCATGTCAATAGCTTGTGGGTATTGAACACGAAGACAGTATGTTACTGGGCTGAGATTGCTTTCTAATTGGATAGTTAGGCTATAAATGATCTGATTTGCTGATGAAGAGCCCAAATTATGAAGGCACCATTCAGAAAATCACTATATATATGGATGACATCTTTTTAAGTGGCGTTGAGAAAGTGCTCTGTTCCTTCCTGGCAGTGTTGCCTTCCTGACTTGAATCTTCACTGTCAAGCCATCACCCTCAATTAACTTCAGGCACAACTATTCTCAGGTATAACACTCTGTCTGCCAGCACAGCAGTGGGCTTCAAAAAGTGGACCTGCAAACTATAGTCTAAAGTTCATTCATCAGAAATACCAATATTATCCCTCTTTTTTACCTTTTAGAACAGTGAAACCTCAGCAGTACCATTACATTCAAGTTTTTACTTAGTCCTGAGAACATTTTATCTCATTTTCACTTGGGGAAACCCTTTCTTCACAGAATATTCCTGCAGTTAAGATCTCTCTGAAGTTTTATGTGAAATTAAGTAGCTAATGTCATACACGAGGTGCTGCAAAGACTAAAT
Source organism: Empidonax traillii (assembly GCF_003031625.1). NCBI lineage: Eukaryota > Metazoa > Chordata > Aves > Passeriformes > Tyrannidae > Empidonax > Empidonax traillii. Next base: position 74,312 of record NW_020955628.1, on the reverse strand, counting down.
CATGATATTAAGGGAAATCAGGGTTCAATTTCCCTGCATGCAGCAGGTGAGATTGGGAAAGGCTAGATTAGGAGAATGTAATAAACAGTCACAGGTGAGCATAAAATATAAATGCAAAATGCACTTCCTCATATTTATTGCATTTTTTTACATCTAAATCAGGCAGATTTCATTCCACAGATTGAGACTGATCTGAAGTAATTTAGTGGGAGGCTGGTAGTTGAAACACATAATCACATTTCTAGAACAATGTAATTACATTGAATTTAATGTGATTTCCTGCCACAGGTTTAAAAGTGCAGCCTCCTCCACATTCTTGATTTACGCTGAACATGACACCTGATGTAAGATTACTTCTACGTAGCCACGTAAAGCATTGCATAAGGGGAGAAATTATGCTGTGATTCTTTGAATTCCCCATGACCATCACACAAAGATGCCAGCCATGAAGTACCAGTGAGCTCAAACTTAACATTTCCAGGAAGATGCTGTTTCAGCAGATGACCATTGATTTTAGATTTCATTTTCATCAAATGTCTCAAGAGGAACAATTTTGTCGACCTTAAGAACTTGGGGAGAAGTCAGTCCTGCTCTGTGGAGCAAAGAAATTTGATGGGAAATTCACAGCAGAAGGGTTTTTAGGTTTTGGTGGGTTGCAGATGCTTCGAAGAGTGCTATGTTAAAGACTTTTTATAAAGACCAGACTAATAAATGGACAGGGCAGGTCACATACCCATTAAGAATTGCTAGAAAATACGTTAGGAAAAACTAATTGGAACCTGAATGCAGACCAACAACTTGAACCAAAACAAACACAAGGACAAAAGGCTGGAAATGTATCAAAGTTAGGAAGAAAACAGCACAGTCATTGATATTTATTTAACTCCTACAAATTAGTTAAAAGCTGATGTAGAGGGAAAGCTTGCAAGCCAATGCATCAGGACAGCCCGTGCTGCCAGCCAAGGCACACTGCACAAGCAGAAGGGTTACTCTTAAAAATAAATAACACCAAGCTTATAGTTGATCAGATGAAATCCTGCAAGCCCGCCTAGTATGAAACAACTCAAGTAATCTCTCTTTGCAGAATAATTTCAAATAGCAACCAAAGTTGTACAAATGGAGGCATATTTACAAACAATTTGCAAGCAGAAAGAAAAATGAATAAATTGATCAAAAATGCTATTTACTGCTGGCACTTCATTTGACTTTCTGCAGAATGTTCCAACATTTATAATCCTTCATTGGAATAAATAACTATTGAGATATAACGAATAATGAAGCAGATGCTAAAAGGCAATAAAAGTGCACAAGATTTTTTTTTCGAGACCAATATAAACTTGGATGAAATAAAAGTTGAAGAGCGGGTTTTAAAGCTGGAGACTTTTATGAAAAGTAAACGAACAACAGATTCAAAGCAGAGTAATTACTGATGAATCACAACACTCTGGAAATGGCCTTGGAAGGCTCCAAATGCACTACACACCGCAGAGGGGAAGGGAGAACAAGGGAGACAAGAGCCCCTAAAAGGAGACAATGCTGCAGCCCTTGCTCAGATAAACCACTGACGTAGCAAAATCGGCTGCATTTAGGTTATAAAGCCAAATCCTGAGATTCTTCTTTCCAGTGGAAATTCTCTTTGGCTGGAACAAAAACGTGGAAAAAAAAAAATCTCAAGGTTTTCAGGCTTGAAACAAAGCAAGGAGAGACCTCAGTGCCTCTGAGTGGCTTTTTGACACTCAGAGCAGAGCGATGCATTGTGAAAGGCTCACACAGCTGGCGACGTGCGGTGGAGTGGCAGCGACGGATGCGGACGTGTCATAAAACCCAAGGAACGGGAAAGCTTTGTCTGGGAAACGACACGTGGATTATTGATGGCTCAGCAGTCAGAAGACCTCAGTGCTTGGAGAGGATAATGGGTTTGTCATCTCCCAGTCAGGATGGACTCAAAGAGAGGCAGCGTTTCAGCTCCGTGCCCACCCCGTGACCCCCGAGTGTGGTCCCGCAGGTCCCACAGCAGGACAAGCAGAGCCAGCTCAGCCCAACATCCACCCCAATACATCCAAGCCACAGCACATCTCAGCTCTTCCTCCTGGGCTGGACAAGCTTCCCAACAGGTTTCAGACCCTTTGCAGGGTTTCTTCAAAGAGCAAATACATTTGCTGAAATTAATTTTGGGCTGCACCTTCTTAAGTGGTGCCCATTTCTCCATCAGGCAGATTAGTGGCAGAGCCTGCTACAAGTTACAATCTTATAACCAAAAATGTAATAAGCAGATTTTCCCCTTTGCTTACTGGAAAGCTACTTTTTTCAGGGTGACTTGAGACAAGAGGCAGTTTGTTTAAAGAAGAGATTTGCTGGGGGCCAGAAGTCCCCCTTTTCATCCCCGATCACTTCCTACAGCTCAGGAAGAGAAATCTGCAAAGAGTACATGGGAATATAACAGGGCAGTCAGAATATTTGTTCATTTAAATCATTCAATTGCAAGCAAGAACCAACCAGACAGAAACACTGGGATTCAAACTTGGCCAAAAAAAAGAAGCAACTTGGCTAGGGCAAGATAACCACTGTATTAGCTGGGAGGTCAGTCCAGCTACTCAAAACTTTCATTATGCAGCAAAAGGAATGCAAATCTCTGCTTACCCCATCACCACTACAACAGTTACATATTCAGATTTCTTTCTGGAATAAGTGCAAATTTGCTTTGATTCTATGACATTTCATCACTTAATACATTCATAGCATGTCAAGGGAAAACTTGACTGAATTCACAATGCTGTACTGATTGAGTTCCTAATAGGAACAGCTGTCAGAAGGACTTGTAAGGATAAATTTCAAAAATTACATTTCGTAGTTGTCAGAAGACTTTCTGCACCAAGGAGCCTCTCTACCTACGTACAGGACTTTCTGGGACACAGAGATGGACAGCCACTCTCTTCCCAGTTGCCATCAGCCCACGACACAGCAGCTGGCTGCAGCCACACCAGTGCCCTCCACTTGAGTCACACAGCTGTAGAGTCAGAAAAAGCTCTTCTGTAATCTCATGAACAAGCTGTGGAAGAGCAGCAAGAGACCACATGAAAGAGACCAAAGCTCTCCTTCAGCCCTTCCACACACCAAGAGATCCCCCAAGCACAAACCACCCAACCACAGACCTCAGAGGGGAACAGAGAACACAGGAGGCAGCATAGCTGGAAGTCAGCATCTACCTTAGCTGAAAATGGGGAAAGATAACACAGAAAACCAACTCAGTTCAAGTTTGAGTCCTTGGCCAGTGCCCCAGCCTCAGAGCTTCCTGCTGCTCTCAATCTCTACCTATGAATGGAAAAAAATCTGGGGAGTTTTCCTCTGCTCGTGATCCCTCATCTGAAATTTTCGTGTTTGTTTAGAAAGGTCTTCAAAATTCTGTTTTCAAGAACATGAACCCAAGCATTTCCAAATTCCTCTTCCTAAATTACCTACCTTCAGCACTCATGATGTGGGTAAACAGGATCCCTGGCTACCCTCACCCTGTTTTAATTAGACAAAGAGCATGTGTGACAAAAACCAGTGTTCCTCAATACTTAAAACCAACCAGCCTCAAATAAATATTTAAAGTTGTCCTGATTGTTGGACAAGCAGCTTCTGCAGAGCGATTGCAAACGCTGCAATTGTTTTGCCACACGGTCGCCAGCAGCTGGAAGCTCTGACACGCCCATTTCAATCAGAAATTTTCCATTTCAAATGCACTTGGCATGTAGAGAGGAGTGCCTCTAATCACGTGAGCTTTCAGAAGACTGAAAGGAGTGAAGCACAGGTGGCTTTTCTTAAAACATGGGTCAAAGCACAGCTTTCTGTAAACGCTCCTTTTTATGAGTAAATAAGTAAGAAAAGGTGCTGTTCCATACCTTCTTCACTGCTATTAGGCAGCTGAGAGGCTCCTGCTACACCAGACAAAGCCTTCAGTCAGTCCCACAGAATATTCCCAAACAAATGAAAAGAACAGTGGGAGGAATTGGCTTAAAAGCGTGTTCACTGTACTTTCCTTTTCTTTAAATGTAATAATATGCAGCAGCTCCTTGTGGTGTTGAATGGACAATACTATTAACTCTTTTTTCATTCCAGCACTTCAACCACTTATACTCACATTCTTCCACCTAATCACCACTCACTGTTGTTAAAATCCATCATGCACTAGGGGCCAGATCTTGAGGTCCCCACTCAAACCCAACCTTAAATGAGCTCTTAGCAGGATTTTTGCATGATTAAGCATCACAGCTTTTTTTTTTCCCTAACTGATACCTGAATAAAGAACACAAGAATTGGCCCTAATCATTACAATAATGCTTTCATGTTTTCCACAATGCCACTCAAAAGCCTAAAAATATGGCACAGAAGCCCTACGGGGAATTAATGCAAAGTGTCTGTATTTGTACCAGGAACCAATTGTTGAAACAATAAAAAAAAACCCAGGATATTTGAAATAAACCTGGAGGATGCATTAAAAGAAGCACTTCTGAGCAACTTGCCCTTTAAAGCACGCACGGGACAAATTCATCTTGAGAGTCACTTCAAAGGGAATGGTCTGTAATCAAAATTAATCACAATTAATTTGGCCCCAGGTTTCTGCCACTGAGAGGCAGGCTCCTGCAGTCAGCGCTGCGGGCAGCGGATGGCAGGAATCACATCCACAGCGTCCACCTCTGCTGATATTGCCAATTCTGCTACGCTGGTGCCATCACAAAATGCTGCAACAGGATCCAGGCCAAATTTGCTTATCGGCTCCGAACCACGAGGCCAGCCAGCAATATGTGCTGAATGGCGCTCTTTTTTTGAGGATGTCATCTTTCTATTTATATTACCTAATTCTTCTCCTCCAACTCCCTGTGGCAAACCAACAGTTGAAATCACACAGTATAAGCTAATAGGGTTACGTAAGTGTCCATTTGCTGTGCATATGCTCTCCCCCCTAAGGCGAGCGATCACCATGACTCCATAGCAAGAGAGGTGCACCTCCCGTTTTTGATGTCTAAGCACATCAGAGTTTTGGAGGTGCTTTGAACAGTGTCTCTGCCCTTGTTGGAGGAGGACATGTGGGCAGCTGAGCAAGAAGCAGGCAGCAGAGAGCTGTCATGGAGGCAGAATCAAATCCACACGAGAGGCGCTTTTGGGCTGGACATCTACCCTTGTCTGCACACAAAACACAGCTACACTAAAGCAAGCAGAGGATGCCAGCTCCACATGTGGCCTCTCTCAAAGTGTTGCTGAGTAGACACAACCTTCAAGGCTTTTACCCAGGCTCAATCCCTTGCTCTGCCTGCACAAAAGCAAAGCATTTCTTGATACAGAAAGAGCCTGCTTCCCTGTCTCTTGATGTCTTTGTCTCTACCAAAAGTAAACTGGGTTTATGGACCTGGATACTTCTTTTGTTTTAAATATATTTGCCTTCCATACTTACACATAAAAGAAACCCTATTAATTCCTGTAATCCATGAATTGTGGTACCCTTCATCTCAAGGTATGCAGAAAGATACAGGCCCTGCAACATGATGGACTGCTGGCACCAAATCTCTTGCTCTCTGGAATCACACAGGGTTTAAAACCTCAAGAAAAATGTCTAGGAAATATAAATCCATACAACATGAAGTTTAAAGTAGGCATTTCAATTATGTATATTCATGGTGTTTTGCTTGCTATGTTCTACCATGAAACTGCTCTCAAATTCAGAAAGGCCTATTTCTAGGTACAGTTTGAACCTTTTTCCAGAACATACGAATACACAGTGCAGTAGAAGTGCTTCTTTACACATATTTCTCCTGTACATGCAAACCTTATTTTACCCACTTGGTAAGTTTGCTGCTGCTCCCTCCCTGTCAGTTTGGAGGGCACACAGACAGCAGTGCCAAAAACTTCCCAAACTGGCTACTCCCTTTGGTTTTCTGGCCAAATCCATTAATCAGGCCTGACCCGTGGAGGCTGCATGTGCATGTACTGTGAAATTCCCTGACAGAGCACTGCTTTCCACTGACATGACCCTTTGCCAAGCTCCCCGTGGCGCGCCAGCCACCCAGGGCACACAGCACAAGCTAATGGGGCCCTGCACGAGTCCATCTGCACACATATGCTCTGTGTGCCCTGAGGAGCAGGTCCCTGCTCCCCCTGGAGCTGGATGGAACAGACAACTTCCCAATGCCCCACACAATGCCTCGTGCTCCATGCCCGAGCAGAATTCCTGGCAAATGCCCTTGCACTGCAGTGTTGCACTTGTGTCCATTCTCCTCCCCAACAGATCGAGCAGCCTTCTCAGAGAATTTCTTTTCCCTGTTTGCTTCTTCCCAGCAGTCACATCAGACAGATGTGCATTGCCTGGCTTGGAAACCAGTGCTTTTATCCTCCAGGTGAAGAGCAGTTAGCGGGCATGTATTTCTGAAAAGTCTTCAGTGAGAAAATTCAATGTTCCTATTCCAGGGAATATAATAATTACTTTTTTTTCCCCCAAGCTTCCTGTTTTTCAAGCTAGTAAAAGCTGATTTTACAAATGATAGACAATTTCTAGCCTAAACAGATCTCCCAGTGCTCAGCTACACTTGGCAGTGGTTTTGAACACTGTGTGTGACACCTCACTGATCACAGATGACAAAGTCTCTGTCACAGTCCGTGGCCAACTCCAGCTCCCCCAGTAAGCAGAAGACTTGGGGTGTAGCACTGCACTTCTTTTCCTTCTCCCACTGCAAACAAAGCTAGTTTACCTCACCCAGATGTTTCTCAAGCAGCAGAACATCAGCTTCAACACAGCTACATCCTATTAATGTTGATATATGTGAGACCTTTTCAAAGGCCTGGGGGGGACAGATTTGACTTTGTTGAGATAAATTTAGGCAACAGAAACTATAAAGACGAGGGAATCCAATAAAGTAGCATTTATCTTTCTTCTTCATTTGAATAGAGCTCACCAATATACAGCACTGTGGTTTTACTGGCAATCAAAATCTGTAAATTCAGTTCCTCTAGGTGTTCAGTCATGTGAAGACAAAGCTGATTCACACCTTGAATGTGTATTTTGGGAGGTGAATCTTCCCAGAATATAGTATTACCACTCTGAAAACACTCCAAGTTTTTTAATGTAAATCCATGTGACACAAACCCAAGATACATGAAATTCAGCAACAGCGACTGGAAATGTCGGATTCTTTTCTTTTTCTTCCTCCCTCCTGCCAGCAGATGGGCTTTACTGAACCCAAAGAAGATGATACGAGCCTCTGTCAGGCTCCAACATCATCAAAAAAAAAAAAGAATGAGCCATCACACCAAGTGAGGAAAGTGTCATTTTCTTCACCTTTTTTTGGATGGTGAAACAGAAGCACAAGGAAAGCAAGCAAATCACTCATGGCCACACCAAGAATAGCACCAAAATCTCCAACCATAGGACACGCTACATACTTGTAGTAACAAAAAATATATCTGTCATTGCATGTCACACAAGCTCATTCAAACTAAAAATTTATCACTTGCTTCGGACTCCAGCCAGGTGACAGCAAATATATCATAGAGCTGTCAACAGTCTGCTAATCTGGGCTGTGAAGTGTAGGAATACAAGAAGCTTAAAAATATACTGCTCCTTCAGAAACCATAAATTTTGCTGGCTCTTTCTCACATACCACTGGGTAATAGGTCTACTCCAGCTAGTTCACTCCCACCTCCTGCAGTTAAACAGTTTCATTTTGCATGTCTATTTAGAGAATGACAATCAGGCATACAAGGCAGTAGAAATCACCCATGGGTATACTATAAAGAAACGCAGAGCCTCTCTGGCTCTTTGACTGAGAAGAATTACCAGTGACAGATTTATCTGCAAGGCTGGTACAGAAATCCCAGGACAGACACAACTAGATTTTCCGAAACAGGTGGATTAACGTTCTTGCCCATCTGGAAAGCTGGTCTGTTGGGCTCTTTGGAACAGAGAAGAAAGCAAAAGGAAGACCTTTCCTCCTCCATCTGAAACCAAACCATATGTCTAAGCTGCACCTTTTCAGAGAGAGTGCAAAGGATGGCACAGTCCCATGAGTGAATGCTCAAGCAGGGCCTCCAGCCTCTCTCAGCACATATACTGGACAAACACTCAAAACAGGGTGGGGGACGGAGCTTTGCTTATAAACAAAGAAGTTTCAAAGGATACCTTCTCGCAAATAACAGCTTACTCATGGCATTTTACACTTGGCACGTCTTTGGGAGACACAAATAAAAAGTAAACCTCCTCGTCGTCCAAGTCATGATGTTTTATGGGCAGTAAGACCACTAATGACTATTTTAGCCTGCTTAGCCTAAACACTGTTGCCCCTCCAGCTGTGTGACCTGGCCTGGCTGTAGAAGGCAGTTTGACTCACCGTTCTTCATGTGAGTTCAGCTCTTTAACTGAATTTCCCTCCTGCCAAACAGCTCGGTGCACCTGCCATTCTTCATTTCCTGCTCCGGCCACAAACTTCAATTTTCTCTCCACAGCACTTAAACAGCGCATAATTACAACTAATTATCGATCACTGAGGGATTACTAGTTGACAAATCCAATTTTCACACTGCTACCGAGCATGACTGACTGCGGCCCGGAGAGGATAAAAGGTACCTGCACTGTCGTAGAAACCTGCGGGTCTGTGAGCTGGGTGGGACCAGCATTGTCACTGTCACCGGTGCTGAACCCATCAGGCTGCAGTGGCACCTGGAGGCCAATGTGTTCAGGGACTTATTACACAAGACGCTACAAACCTACACAAAGTGACAGTCCTTGCCCCAAAGAGATTCACAAGCCTAAAAAAAGCCCAGCCTTCTACATCTGTAAATGTATTCAATTTGGCTGCATTTGCACCACTTTTGCATCCCATTTCTGCAAATATTCTCACAAGCAAGCGAGCTGGCAGCGATGTTCAAGAGAAACAGCTCGTTTCAGGGGGGGAAAACGCCACTCAATTTTCCTCTGAGCAAATTTTAAATTTGCATGCTTTGGTGCACCTGCTGATCTCAACAAATCGGATCAATGAAAGGAAGGGGAGCGCTTTGCAACCCCGGTGCCCCAGGAATGCATCTCCCACCCAGCCCATTAATGGTATTTGTGAGCTGCAGCAGGCCAGTTACCCAGAAATGAGGAGCTTGCTGTCGCTTGCTCTGTGTGTGGTACAATCGAGGCACTGTGCAGAGAGAGCATTTAAGAAAAGAGAAATAAAAAGAGAAATCGGAGAGAAAAATACATGGAGCTGCTCAAACATCGTTGAACGGAGTTAAAAAAAAAAGCAATGTTTTAATAAGAAGTCACATGACGAATTTTTTCCCCAGTCGTACTTCAATGGAGTTATTCACATAAATCAAGTAGACACAAATCCCAGTGTGAAAATATCTGTGCTCTTGTAGCCCAGTGGCAGCCCTTCCAGCATGACTTACAACAAAAGGCTGAAAAAGTCCACTCCCGTGGTACACACAAATTGGTTTACTATTAGAGCTCATCCAGCACCATTATTTTCTGACAGTAAATGTGTTTTTAACAGAATTGAAATTGCCATGAAGAACATTTTTCTTGCAAATGTTTAACTTTTCTTTGGGGAAAAACCACATTTTTGTTTCACGTCTATTTAACATTAAGATACATTTCCCTTTCCATTCTGTTCCAAAGGAAGCAGGACAAAATGTAGAAAATGCTGCACTAAATCTTCCTTGTTCCTAAAATAAAATAAAAAAATAATAAAATAAAAAAAAATCAAGAATGAGCCTCACATAAAGAAAGATTGTAAATGCCTTACTAAGGACTTTATTCATTAAAAAAGACTCAACTCTATTCTGCTCCTTGTCTATGAAAGTGAAATATGATTTTATTAAATGAAGCCCTTAATATGTTTGCTAAGACTCTGTCAGGCTGAACATTAACTACATTTCCATTGTTTTTCAAGTCCAAAAAGAAAGAAAGTTGTTCTGCAAAGAGACAAGCTCACTTACAGCTTCTTAACCCTCAGACCAGCAGGGAAATTTGCTTTATGAAGTGCATTTGCAATATCCAGCACACACGAGGGGCAGAGTGTATTCATAAAGAGAAAAAATAAAACAGCTTTCAGAAAGGCGGGGAGGGGGGGTTGAAGAAAATCCCATAAACCCACGTTACATGCATTTCCATTTTGGGTAGGAAATTCCCAACATGAGCCCACAGCCTGGGTGCACTCCAGGACATGTGGAGGACACCCCAGAAGAGACTTGCTCTTCCCCAGTAAGAAATAATACCTGGGGAAGCCCTGCAGGTCTCTGCTCTTTGCAGGGGGGTTGCACACTGGGGGAACAAGTTGCAAAATGTCCCCCCAACAGAGGCATTTTTGCGGCGAGGTGATGCGTTGGGTCCATTCCGGGGGATCACATCCCCTGAGGCAGCTTCCCATCCCAGCCAGGGCAGCAGAACTAGCACCAAGCCACATTCTTGCCCAAAATTATTCCCCTCCCGACCAGCTGTTGACTTCTGTCGGGGTTTTCTGCCTCAGACACAAGTCCACTCTGCCCTCTCCTGGCCTGCACACAGACCCGAGCCTGTGCATTGCCCTGAATTCCTGTGCAGATGCTGGGATGGAGGGGATACAGGTGAGCTGGGAAAAGCCAGGGCCTCGAAGGGACAGGTGGAGGGGCAGAGCCCCTGGGAAGGCGGGCTGGGCATCACCACTTGGGGGGCGGCACAGGGTGCACCCACACGATGGCACTTCCCCGCCCGCCAACTCACCACCCTTGTGCCCGGCATTCTTTGGGCCATCCCAAATACATCTGCCCTGGTGACAGACTCAAAGGACAAGGCAGGAGCACCCCATCAGCCCCCAAGTCCTCACTGAAAAGTAACAGGTTGGGGAGTAGGAGGGGCATTGCCTTCCTGCCTTTGGAAAGCACCTACTCTTTGAGGTACATCACTGGAATGAGAGCAATAAAAATAGTAATTTGTAAAATGAAAGCAATGACAGACGTGTCTTGTACCAACACTGTGAGACATTACAGATAAAATAACGTTACATAAATAGGAGAAGCATTAGAACTATTATCATCAACAACAGCACAGGGGACACAGCAGTTTAGCAAAGGAAGTGAAAAATAGCGGATGTGATTTAAGAGGCAGAGAAAATCTGAGCTGGCAAGTTGTAATTACTGAAGCTGAAACCCAGCCAGGATCTTGGTTGACTGCCTCCAGGCTTATGAAATGCAACCCAGAATCTTCAAATGACCAAATAATTGGGACCTGAGTTTCATGTCACCCAAACCATCGACACAGCCACACTAGGATGGAAGCCCAGCGCTAACACAGAGAAGGATCAAACACAAACACCAGCCTCGCTGGTACTTGTGATTGCAGTTGCCTATAACCAAATATTGACCTGAGCCAGATCTGCCCTGCATGATCATTTTTCTTCCCACGGTGCAGGTTTCTTTCAACCACGCTTCAGCAGCCTGTAAGCATCTAATATCTAGTGTCAAAGGACATCATTCATCCATTTTATGGTTCCCAGAATGCAAAGATATCTACCCAATTTCCTACGAAACATTAATATTGAAGTATGGCTTTCTCAGCCCAAATCATGCAAGCTGAACAAAGTTCTCCTGACGTTTTATGACAAGGTGATTAATAATACCAAGAAGAAGAATGAAATGATACCAGATTATAAGCTATTGTAAATCTTTCAGTCATCCCAGGAATAATGAATGTAGATTTCTTAGGAGAGCAGTACAGATTTAAACAGAATCATTTTGGTTTTCTTGTCAATCAAGAGGCTATTTATATAACAGCAGAAAGAGACAATGAACTCAATCTTAAAGTGAGGGTGTAGCACATTCAAGGGAAGGGTTATTGGCACTTCTTTAATATTTTTTTCCTGGGAAAAAAAAGAAAAAGGATTCCAAAAGCCATCCTAACCTAGAACTTCCGGAATGGTTGAAGACAATGTTGCATCTTAACCATAGCTGCTGCTCACTGACCTTCCCTTGTCCAAGAAAGAGCCACAGTGACAAGAAGTTCCATATTTAGCTCACCCAAATATAGTTGGACTTAGAAATCCTGAGCTGACACGACCAACTTTCTTCAAACATTTAAGTAAATAGTTTTAAGAACATGGTCAAAACTGCACTGGCCTGAGCATTCAGTGGATCAAAATGCCACAAACTTCCTTGGCAGGGGTTTTAGGCTCAAGAAAAAAAGTGAATGCAAACCCTTCACGAGTTGTTCTACAAATGCAGTACAGTCTTCAACCTTCACCTTGAGAGAAAGATTATGGCCTTGCTCAGCTTGTGGCTGCACAGGGGAACCCTGTGCTCTGTGACCCCTAGAGGCAGGTTGTCCTAGACGTTACCTCAATGCAATAATTAATAAATAATAATACTGAATTTGAGCTCGTGGAACTCGTACAGGCTAAATGTTCCAAAGAAAAATGAATAATGCATGTAGAAGAGATTCATTTGGGGGGGGGAAATCTAACTTCAGTTCGAAATAAAGCCCTGGTTGCCTTGGCAAAGAGGATTTAATTGCTGTAATCACTACATCTCACATAAGGTCGCTGTTAGAGGGAGTCCACAGTACTGCTATTCATTCTGTATCTGCTCTATGGCAAATAAAGGACTACTGGTCCCAAGAGCATCAGGGAAATACTTCTGAAAAGGTTTAAATTATTTTTAAAGGTTATTAGCTTTGGCAAATGAGTCAAAAGCCATCTTAGCTGAAGAGCATAGGTACTTATGCCACATTATGGAGATAACAGCAGGAAATGCAATAATCAAGAATGTTCTACTAGTGTTACTGTGTGTCATTAAAAACAGTACTCAAAACATGACCATCCCCTACCCATCTGGGTCCTGTCCACCCACCCAGTCAGTGTTACTACGGCCCCTAAAAAAGTTCCCCGAGAAATAGGAAGCCAGAACACTGGCACGCACACGTGCCTTGCACAAAACCAAATTCAAATAGTTTTACTGGCACAAATCCTAAGCAACTCTGCGGAAGTCAATTAAATCACCCCTCTTTTCTGTGTAAGAGAGAGAAGACTCTGGCCAGGCAAATTAAATTAGAGATGGGCCAGAGCCAAACTCCCAGATCCAAAGCAACCCAAAGCTCACAATGCATTTGGATCCTGATCCAGATTCTCACAGTGTGCTACCACTTCTCCCTCATCCTCTGCCACTTCCCAGGAAGGGACAAACTTTTCAGGCTGTCCCCAAGCATTACTTGGTGCACTTTATCACCATCTTCCATCTGCATCAAAGAGTTCATCTATGTGCTTCCTGTGGCCACTTGGCACATTTCTTGACCAGACCCTCATTAACTTGAGCAGATGCTTAGAAAGCCCATGAACAAGGCATTGCCTGTCCCACAGTTCTGCTCTCTGCCTTTCCCTCTTGCTGTCTTCTAGGACCAGCACAATTAGAGATGGGGATTTAGTGAAAATGCATTTGAGGACTCCTTCATTATTGCCACAAAAGCTTGGGCCACACAGTGAGAACAAAAGCAACTGAGAAAGTTCCCTTGGCAGGAAAATTTTTGAAAGGACGTTGTGGGGAGGGGAAGGAGTATTTTGGTCTTAGCAAGCAATTTAAAGGAAAGCATGACAGGAGCAGAGGGAGATCTGCTGGAGCCATGCCTGATGGCTCAGAGTGACAAAGGTGACAGATTTGCACCCCCAAACATGGAGCTGCTTGAATATGGTCCTCTCAAGAGCACCCTCCTCACTGGGAGGCCCCTGGAAACACTGCTGCTCAGACCAATTCCTTCTCTGCTGGGAATACCCACAGTATCTCCACCGGGATCCTAAGGGGGATATATTTTAGAGACATTTTCCTGTTACTGAGTTGCATGTAACTCTCAACCCAGGATGAAACGCTGCATGCAGGGCACTGACACCCAGCACTGCTTAGGCCAGGGGCTTTTGGGTGACAGACTGAAAGCTGGAAGGGAGATGAGAGGCGAACCCCACCACTCAGGATTAGCTCCCTGGGCTCAGGAAAGCTCAAGCAGAGAGCTGAATCAAGACTGGCCCCACCACACGGGGGCTTTTGGCAGCTCTGCCAGCACGAGGCATCCCCGTCCTGGCACCGCCTCACTCCCCGCTGCCCACGCAGCACTGGAGGGCTGGCAGCGAGCGGTGCAAGAAGTGAAATAGCTTTAACTGTAAGCACCATTTGCTGTGCCTCAGGATGGCAGACTCATTTGTCACTGTTTTCTTCTCCTGCAGCTCTTTTGATTCATCTGGGATCCAATAACTTTGTTAATATGATTTCTTTCAGAGCCTGGCTGAGTGAAGAGTCCAAGGCGGACGCGGCAGCTATTGGAGGCATTAAATACCTCACACACAGCACAGCTCCCTGCTCTGCCTTGTCCAAAACCATTCCTTACAGGTCCTTTATTGACATAAATTGCATGGGGAGCAGGAAGAGCACCCAAAACAAGAAGATTTGTTGACAATTTTCTTGCAATATTCTGTCTTCTGCTCTTTCTGAAAGTCCTTCCTCCCCAAAGCTGTCAGCAAACCATCACACTGGCCTTCTTCTATCAGACCATGCAAAAACTCGTGGGTAAACACAAGGACAAAAGCAACACTCTGTTACATCAGCAGGAATATAAAGAAATTGAAATCAATGTGCTCGCTCAAAGCAATACTTCATCAGCTTCATGGGATAGTAATATGGTTTTTACCAGGACAAAATAACAGCAAGGCACTGCCCAAAACATCTTGGGAAAAAAAAAGAAATTTGAAAGTAGACACATTTTTCTACTTTTAATACTATTCATTACACTGAATGTAATGAATAGAAGTAGAAGTAACTGCATCAACGACCGAATCACTGTTGTGTCTGACTTGTTTAAACAAGACTGTGATTTACTGCACTGCCAGCTAATGAAGAGCTGTACAAGAACTGATCAATGCCATCATTGTCTGGCAGCACAAAGCAGGAACTACTCAGCATATTGTCCAAAACAAAGACTCCCCCCCAAGCTCCCTGCCAGGGACTTGCTTATGAGGCGACACAGTTTGCAAAGAGCCACAGTATGCCCCTAAACTTGAAATGATCACTCAAAATCAGGTACCTTTTCTGACCTGTGCTGCCAACCTGAGTACAAGGTAAAAAATAAAATAAATGGATTAAGAAAGTGTTTATCTTGCAGTTGTCTTCCTTAAATTGCACTTTGTGATACTGTGTATTTAAGCAATTTTGTCAGCTCAAGGCAGTTTTGTGTTCATTAATAGAGGTAACTGAACTCAGAGCCTGGTGCTCACAGGCAAAAAACTCCTAATTCCATCTTCAGTGGCTTTCCCTTCCCCTTTCTTATCTGCACCAATGTTAATCACAGCAGGGATAAGACAGGATAGCCCCCAGGAAAAAAAAGTCCTGGAGAAGAGAAGATGCTGAACCTTTGGCAGCTCCTTTTACGCAGCTCCTCATCCAAGGGGGATCACAGCCAGCACACCTCCACATCACACAGAGGGAGTCTGAATAGATGGAACAAACCAAGGGTGTCCTTTTAGTGATGGTTTCCTCCAAAATCCCTATCCCAGGCACGCTCAATATCCCAAGTATTTTAAGTCCCTGCTCTCAGTGCAGCCCCTGCCACATCTGCAGACAATGCCCTGCAGATCCGCACCCGGCCCTGGAGCAAGCACCGACTTCTGCCAGGGAGCTGCCTGGAGTTAATTAGCAGGAGCTGTCATGTCGATGCTCTCGGAGATGGGGATCAGCCTGGGAACAAGCTTGTAGAACCCAAACCATTTAAAAATGTAAAATCTCATTCCATTACCATCAACAAGGCTGAGGCTGTGTCAAGTCGCATGGCGTATTGGCACCTTCCAGATCCACGGGAAGCGCTTTTCACATCATCTCTGTTTGCAGAGCACAGCAATGTCTGCTAACACGGCAAGAGGTTGTCAGGGCTCCTATTACAAACCTTATTTGTCACACACATGCAAAACAATCTGATGTGTCAAGATGCCACCAGTTACACGCAGCACCGTGTACCCACTTGTAGTGCAAAGATGAGACATCTGCACATGTACCAACCAACCCCAAAATCAACACAGCTAACTCCTCTTTCCACTCCGTGGTTCTGAATATGCGACACAGCAAATTAATTCACATAACACTGCCACATCCTTAGTGCTCATAGATGCAGATAGGTAGATGAATGAGAAAGCTGGAGTATTGGTAGGACTCGAACAGAAGAAAAAGTAAGGTTTTAAGGCAAACCAAACACCTTTTCCAATGAGAAGTGGATCCTTGTTTCATTCCAGCTGTACCAAGTGTTCCCCCACCATACACATTAAACATTCCCAAACTGTCAAAATCAAACATAACTAACAGTTCACCTTCTCAGTGAAAAACACTGGTGAAACGCAGGCTAAATATTTTTAGTTAATCTGATTCTGTATTTCGATCAACCCTCCTCTTCAACTCTTAGGAACATTTCCTTGCTCCTATGAGAGAAGAGAGCATCCCTAAGCCAAGGCTGTGGAGGACAAGGGAAGGAGCAAACAGCAGCGACACTTGCCACAGTCACCCAGACTCAGCACCACAGCCTCATCCTCCTTCACCTTATCACCACCTTTGCAACACCATAGGACCTTTGGTTCTGGACAAAGTGTCATGTTCAGGAGCCCTTCTGCAGGGCAGCAGAAGTTGCCATCAGGAAACATCCCAGTTTAAAAAAAAAAAAAAAATCAGTATTTTATCACCACAACACTGAAATCCCATCTGAAAGTGCTCCAAAGCCAATATCCAACAACCAGCAGGGCTTCTCACTGTCGCGTGGGGTTGCTGCTCTGCCTGGTTTATTCCTGTGAAGAGTGATCACGGACGGCTGATTATTGTAGCAGATAGTTGACCTTTATCTAAAATTCCATTAAAAAGCTTTATTGTCTGTAGTCTTTCAGGGTCTTTCAGGATTCACTGGGTCATTTATTCACTGTTGGAGATCCGTTGGTTTTTAAGCTTTTTAGGAGTGCTCAAAGCTCTAGGAAGGAGCTGGGGTTTTGTAATTTTTAAATGGTTTTGAGGCTGTACAAGGGGGCGGTTTCTTTTCTGCTCCCTCCCCAGTGTGATTAGGGCAGAGGAGGTTATCTTATGGCACATGAAAAGGAGATAAAACCTGCCAGCATGGCACAGCTACTGCCAGGGCAGGTTAGTTTGTGCATGTGGGTGCAGCAGAGCCATGCACTGCCAGCAGCTCCCAGGGAGGATGCCTTCCTCCCTCCAGTCAACAGACATTCAGGTCTAACTCCTTCATGCAGCATCCTTGTGAAACGTGTGACTCCATACCACCATGCCAGGCTCTCATCAGCTAAAGCCAATTTTTCTGGGCCACGCGCCTGCCTCAAACAGAAATCAGGAAAATAAAAGAATGGTTCAGCCCTTTCTGAAAGGGAATTTATAGAAATGGTTTACTCAAGCTAAAAAAAATCCTGGTGACAGCTCCCCCAGGCTTCGTAGGAGTGTCCTGAAAGGATGTTACTCCCTTTCCCATTCAGTGACAAAAAGAAAAGAAAACAGTGGGAGGAAGACAATGTATGCATCAAATGAAGCAGTAGATCTGGAAAAAAAATAGTGTGAATTTATCTTGGAGGAATATGCTATAATGCAGATATACTGGGGAACTGAAATAAGGCTGCACAGACAGTTTTGGCATTTTCCAGACTTTGCAGTGCTTGGCTTTTTTTTTTTTTTTTTAATATTACATATTATCATTATTTCATAGCTACATTTAGTTCAATATATATTCAGAGAAAAAAAGAGAAATAACAAATTTCAACAGTCACCTCGGGTTTATTAAAACCTTCGGGCAAACCCCAAATATGCCCAAGCCACCAATAATGCTTTAATTCTGTGATTATTTCTAAATCTGAGCCAGCATTTCTGATTTCAGAAGTATATTTTTTTTCCTCTCTCAACACTTTGACTTCTGCTGAATTTTCACCCTAAAACGAGGATTCAGTTAATCATTTATTTCTCTTGCCAGTAATAATCCCCAGTAATAATCTCCAGTAACAGTGCTCCCCCATTCCTACCAGCTTGGTTTAGAAGCGACGAGGGTCTCACGGAGCCTCCTCCTCACAGGCAGCCAGGCTGCATTCCCCACAGTCTGTATGCTCTCATTTTCTATGCATTTCCAGATCCAAAACCTTCTGTTTTCTTTCCCTTGTTTGCTCTTGGCAGCTATTGGCAGGAGACATCCTCTTAATGATCTTTTTCTGGCCTTCTAGACGACTGCTCAGACTTCTACAGATCTTTCATTATTAACGCAGAAGCCTTGTAAGTCAGTTTTAATGGCCTGTGCAATTTTTATTCCTTAGCAGGAGACATAACCCCCTCCATATGGATATATGTTTATTAATATAAATCCTTAATATCATTTTTCCCAATGAGAATAATCAGTAGAAGTCAACCGGCATGTATTACACCTTGTACTGGTTCATCCCAAAAAATCAAAGAGCAATCTTTGCCCTGCACTGTGTGGAGCCATGGCAGGGAGGAGCAGATAATCCTTCTCCCTGAGGTTGCCTAGGCACCGAGTGACAGCGAGGTTTCTTTGCACGGCCCTGCCGTTCCCCTCCAGACACAGGACCACATCCTGGCCGCGGCCGCTTTCATTTCCCTACCGTGGGATTCATTACCTGGTTTCAGCCCCTTACTGTTATTCCTGGAATATCTCCAATCTCCACTTCTATTCTGATCCGGCAGAGAAGAAGGATGGGTCATTCGTGTTAGGGACGTGTAAGGAATGCCAACAAACCCACTTTTTGTCTGCGACTCGACTATTTGCTATTAGTGCTCAGCCTTCATTACCATCACATCCTCGCCGACAGTTTAAATGGGGAGACTTGGAAAACAGGACAAAAATCCATGGTTTATTTCTAAAGACTGTCCTCATTTCTTCCCCATAACCAAGGGGCAATTGTCCATTTATTCTGTTAAACGTTTTCCTGCCGAACAAATTGACTCCCATTTTTCTTTTAAATACACTCTTTGAGTCTCAAGATGGAGTTAAATAATAACAAACACCATAGAAGAAATAGAAGCCATTCACAATGCTATTAAGATGAGATTTCTGTTCTTCCAGCTGAGCAGGAATTGCTTTCTCCTGTCTCTTTTGTAACTCCTCCATGTGTATCAGGAGACTTCTTCTGCTTAGCAATTAGCACAAAAATTTGTGTTACCTCTTCTGCAGTCATGACTTCCATCTTCCCTCATTTACTGCATTTCTTCTAAGTTTGTCAGTGAGGAAGGTAACAGAGATATTCCAGTGCATCAAAGAACAAAAAGTGCTTGAATATTTGTGACACTGAAGCACATTGTGACATTGAAGCATGTAGGAGTCCTGCTGGAATCTCAAAGCTGTCCTTCATTTTCTTACTATTTTTTTTTTTTTAACTAGGAACCCCATAAAAGAGTTTAATCATGGCAACATAGCCCATTTCACCTACCTTTACAGCTAAACTATGCTTAGTGACAACCCACCAAACATAATGGGCAAAATTTATCTTCACAGATGGTAAATTTTACAGTACAGATCAGACCAGCAAGGCCACAAAATAATCTCCAGTATCATAAGAATTTCATTGCACACATGTATAGATCATCTGTCAACAAAGTGAGCAGTATGACTGTCAGGCACAGCAAAAGCACTAAATGCACACCTAGTTTCCAAACTCTTGCCCCTTGACAGAGTCGTTCACTTACACCAAGCCACGCCAGCTGGGTTGCAGCACGAAGAGAAAAAAAATTCCCCAGACCAGAGCACCACCAAACCTCCACTCCATCTGAAATTCTAGTTACTGAATGAAAACAAACAGCCAAGACTTAGCTTGAGCACAGCAAAACCAGTTTGGGCTGATGAAAGGGACTGGAAGTGATAGCTGGAGCTTCACAAATAAGCTGCAGCATCACCCTATAAGTAACGCTGCTGGGAGGAAAGGGGTCGAACAAGTGTCTTTCAACACAGCACCTTGATGAATCAAGGAAGTGTTTCCAATTGCTTTTCAGTTTCCAAGCTTGGTTAAGAATCCCCAATTTTACCAAAACAAATGAAGAATCACCTCTCATATGAGAACTGAAGTCAGTTTTGCTAGAACAAAATCCAACATGAAATAAAATACTACACAACGCAGCATGAAATAGTAAAGAAGTGCATAAAATTGAGCATATCTGTTCCTTTGCATACTGTCAGAGCTCAAGGCTGGCATCAAATGCTGCACTGAGAATGACTTGATTTTGATCTATCATCTCATATGAGCCAGACTGCAATTCACCCGGCTACACTTATAAAAAATATGATTAAAAACAATCAGTTATATTAGGCAAAAATATATTTCCCAAGGCAAACATTCACTTCAATGTATTTTTCTCCGGCTTTAACACGCGGAAATTCTATGTATATAAAAACCTTCTGGGTTTTTTATGGACATTAGCATTGAGCTGAAAACCAGGGAAAGCTGGTGAGGGAAACTGCATAAATTAGATGCAGGCACTATAGTGCCTGTATTTCCCTCAGAATAATTCCCTGCCCACTATGTACACTTCAGCTGGATAATCTCCCCATGGGCCCCACCTACGTCATTTGAAACAATCATAGCAACAGTTGCTGGTGCTCTTTCCATCCTGAAGGGCAGGTGAACCATCAGTAGAATTGCCTTTTGCCTCTTACTTTCGGTGCTTACTATTCGACTGAAGGTTAAATAAAAAAACTTGCCGTTTCTCTGATGAAAATGCACAATGCAAGCAGAGCCAAATCAAAGCCCAGACAGGCTGGACTACACAGAGCCATTGGCGAATTTTCCAAGGAAATATTTCTGGGCATGTGAAACATGCTGATTTATTGTAACAGAAACATTTCCTGGAGATTAACCGGATCCATACTTTCAAAGAAGGAAATCCCCATGGAAACCTGACTGCCTTCCCAGCAGCTCAGGAGCACCAGGATGCACGTTCTGTGTGTTGGGAGAACACCTGACAGCTGGAGACATGCAAGTCACAGGGGGCTGTGGGAGAAGAGGAGGGTCTTGGCACTAGCCAGGCTTTGTGTCTCATCCTGGGGCTCCCCAGTTTGGAAGCTCTCCACTCCCTCATTTTCTGCCTCCCTGAAACCCCAGGTTAGGTACCGTGCTCAGACCTTCCAGGACCTATTTTGCTTTTGAAAGACAGCGTTTCAAAACTGTCTCTGCAAGAAGTCTTTGATTATTTCCTGGCCAGAAGAAATATCAAAACTCTACCCTTGCACCATTTACTACAAGGTAAATGCTATTTTAGAAATTCCAATGGAAAGAAAACATCCCCATCTGAGGCTGTCTCTAATACCTTGGGAATTTTATCTGTGGTGTGGCAAAAGGAACAAAAAAACTGAGAATTAAGAGCTGATGTTAAATCCTTGCAGAGCCTTAGGCAAATTTTATAATCTCTCTGCCATAGCACAGAGGATCAATACACAACTGCTGAAACCCGACTGCTCCATGAGGCTGGTCCATCTTCTGACAGTGGATGCTGGCCAAATCCATATTTAACGAAGAAAAATCAGTAAATCCAGGTAAAAGCAAGACTAAGTTGTGTTTAAACTAAGACCCTTCCTGACCCAAACCTTTTAAAGTCTGGTTAAATCCCATTATATTTCTCACACATTTCTCCTGCCCTCCCCTGCCCAGTAGCACTGCACTATGAACCACTTGTCCCAATTCACGCAGCAATCTGTAAGTTTATTAATATTCATGTGCTACTTCACAGATGTTGAACGATGTGAAAATGCTGCATAAGGTTTGCTGTCTGTTTTCTCAACATCTGCCCCCAAAGTGCACTTCTGTCATGTTCTGCTCCCATCGTTCCCGGATCAGAAAGTTAGAAGTAAGGCACAAATCTGCTCTGAGGTTTCCTTGCATGGGCTTCAACTCCTTCTTTCCCAAGTGTCTCACATTCTCACAGCAGATGACACTTCTCAATTACCTTTTGGCCCTCTTATTCTCTCAGTCTGGCTCACATTTCTCTCTGAATTTGGTCTCTGTGAAGCTCTGAACCTGCAGTCTGACAGCTAAGGACATAACAAATATTCAGCACTAACCCTCAGGGTGGTTAGAAATGCCTGAATTTTCCTATTACAGGCAGATTCACAAGTAAAGGTCAACAGAAAGTCCCCAAAGTTAAAACAAAAATGGGCCACAAAACAAGCAGTCAAAAGCTTGAGGAAGCAGGATAGGCTGGTTTGACAGGAAAACTGAAGACTACTTGCAAAGTTGGGCCCCAAATCCTGGCTCCGCCAGAGGATTCCTACACAAGCTGAGGCACATCTCATTTTCTCACCTCTCAGCTCCCCTCTGTACAGTGGAACAAAATAGTTCCTCACCACACATGACCTGTGCGAGATGTATCCAATGCACTTTGGAAAGATAGCAATAAAATTGATAAAAACAGAGAAAGTTTCACCAAAGAAATTAAAAACCCTCCTGCAAGCTGTTTGGCAAAACAGATCACAGCAGTCACCTTGGCTGACTTAGAGAGGCATAATTCAAGAGGCAGAATCATGACTAGAAACAAATAGAATTAAAATAAGAAATAATCAAACAAACATTCATAGCTCATACTTTAAAATCAATGCCCACATTCCAAAAAGTATCATCCACACAGATAATTCAAGACTATTTACAGTTTTCCCCTGTTGGAGAGGAAATGCCAAAGTTCTCTCAGGAAAACACTGAATATAATCAAAGAAATTACTCCCAACGGTGATTTGCCCCTATTTGTAGATTGCTCAGCATAAAGCACTTTAAAAATTCTCTTACCTTAATACAAACTGGTCTGCTAGCGAGTCATCAGCCAGGCAAACATGGAAGGTCACAATGTCACCTTCTCTGACAGGGTTGAGTGGTAAGCGAATAACGATATTTTCATCAAGCCTTAGTGAAGACTGTTTTAATTGGTCTTGATTTGGGTAAACAACGATGCTACCAATCCTCTCCATAGCTGACAAAGCTTGGTGTTCATTATCTTCACCTGCATGGATATTGTTTTCCCACTTTTCATCCTCTGGAGAACATTCCCCATCCACTGTATAAATCTTATAGAAGAGCTCCACAGTAATCCCTTCCAGAGAGGTTGTTTCCTCTGAAACCATGGGTGGAGGGGAGCTGAACCAGCTGGGAGACAATTCCAGCTCTGCAACGCATAATCCTAGATGGCCTGTCAATCTACAGCTGGCCACAACTTCTCTAGACTCCAGGAATGCAAACATCTTCACACAAGGCAACATCTCCTCAGAGTTATAGTCATCCCAGTCCTTCCCCGCAATATAGAACAAGGTTTGTATTTTGGGTTTATTGGAATAGATTGAGCTGTTGATTATGTGAGATTTTAATTTCCAATTAAAAGTGAATTTATTTGTGAAACCAAAAGACGCAGAAGTCAGCATGAGGTCCAAGGGAACAGGCTGTTCAACAGAAAAGGGTCCATACGTGGCATTTAGGACAGGTGGCTGCTTGGCTTTGTATATAAAGAATGAATCCACCCTAGACTGCAAACTGGAGTTCCTCATGATATCCTGGTTGGCTTCTTTGAGGAAGAAGAAAACATCAGCATTGCAGATGTGGGAGCTCGCTGGGAGATACGTTGGCAGGTTTGAGAATCTCTGTATGCTGTCCATGATCCCTCCTCGGCTCTCCACCACTGCAGGCCAAAGATAAAAGGAAACAGAAAGACAGCTCAGATGTTTGCTTAGCATGCCCCTCAGTTTTTCTCAAAAGCAATGTATTACCAGAGATCAATACTGCTCACCACAATTACAAAACAATCTGACACAGGTATCACGGAATAACACTTTTGGTTCAAAGCTCACATGCTGAAAACATCCCATTGCATCAGCTGTACAGCTCCTCTTCCACCTTCCCCAGTCTGATATATGCTTGAAAGCCATTAATCAAGTACTGGATACAACAAGGAGGGGATTGATTGGCCAGATCCCAATCTAAGTTCCAAAACTTTTTACTTCTACGGGTTTTTTCTTTTATTGTTCTATTGTTATTGTTTTGTTGTTAGTGTTTTTTTCTTTTTATTGTTTTCTTTTATTGTATTAAACTCTCAGCTTTTTCTCACTCATGACTAGAAAACCAGCATATTAAATATTAGTAGGCAGTAAAACAACATTTTAATCAGTAAAACCGAACATTTTCTTCGGTCTAATGTCACTAACACACAATGCAATGGGGGGTAGCAAATCTGCATCACTCCCAATTCATTCTGCCAGGTCAGCAGTTTGGAAGTTAGTGGGAAACTGCTAAAAGCCTTGTGTTCTTGAAACTTTTCACAGTAAAATATGTGGGGTTTCACAGGGGTCTCCATGGGATGGATTTATAGACAAGAGTGAACCTGAGAGAAGGAGAAATCCTTTACATACAGAAGGTTTGCAGACGCTTAGAAGGATTTTTTTGGTTTAATTCCTGAGGAGAATGAGACACATTTGGAAACCACAAAAGTTTCTCTGCAGCACAATGTTCAATCCTCCAGCCAGCACTGAGTAATTTTTCCCAGGAAAGAAAAGATTCCAGAGGGAGGGAGGGATCAAACAGACGCCTTTGGTTTGGGCCAATCTCTAATTAATAGTGAGATATATTCAACCTGGGCTGCGATTCTACCTAGAAACAGTGGGTCTTTCAAACTGACAATGCACATGCTCCGACAAAAAGCTGGTGAATCCAAGCTCCTGGGAGTGCCACAGAGGAAATAAACAGAAACCCAGTGAATTAAAATGAAGCAGTTCCATAATGCGCAGAGATAACAAAGGCACAATGACAGATCCTAAGGTCAAAACTCTCGTTGTCTCTCGCTGAAGCTTAGCTGTGATTCCACCGTTTGTCAGCACTGGGCAGAGCAGATACGCAACCACACAAACAATTACACCTGTTCCAGCCAGATGACTCAGATACTCGCAGCCACAATTTAGCAGAGATAAAAGCTCTAATATTTAAGCTGGGGTTTTTTTCAGGTTGTGTATTTTTAAAGCCTACACATTTATCAAAGACGGATTCTAGGGCAAATCTCATCCATTTGACTTTGCCCCACTCTTGTTCTCAGTGGAAATTCTGGTCATTTATTTTTCGATGGTTTGATATTGTCTACACTTCTTTAAATGCTTCTCATGTCGTCACAATACTTTTGCCTTTACTTTTGCTGTATATTTACTTGTGCCAAGATTTTTCTTCAGCCACTGGAATATTCTTTGCAGGAGTGAGCAAATGCGCAAAAATATACAAAAGTATAAAAAAAAAAAATTTGCAGCAGGAAACAATATTAAACAGTCTCTTCTCTCACTACTGCACATGGGGATCAGATCAGGGTTTCCTCTCAGCTCCACAGGCAAATGCAGATGCAGAGCAGCTGCCAAGCAGTCGCCCCACCTGGGCATCCTCTGCCTTGCACTGATGCATAAACATCAGCCCATCTCTCCCAGTGCACCAGGCCAGCCCACACCTTCCTCTGACTGCCCAAGGCAAGGAACCCACAGCAACCTGCAGCAAGGATAGAGGCAAAAAGCAGAACCTGGTGACCCCTGTTCAGCAGGGATCGGGAAATGCCCCCCTGCCTCTTGCTGTGCTGCTCTGTGGGACCCCCAGTGCTTTTACACTGAGTAAAAAAAGTACCTGGAAACGCAGTGTGGGTCAAACCTCATCCTGCTCACAGCAGGAGGAAAGAGAAGATCAACACAAACTCTAGAACAAAAGTCCCCAGGGGATGTATTAGCAGCCCCATTACTGCTCTGTGGTTTACAGGGCACCTTGACACAGCGTGGCTTGTCGTGCCCTTGTGCAATTGCACAACTCGGGTGCTGAAAGTGAACTTTGCTCCCGGGAAAGCCGAGGCAGCGAGAGGAGGGAGGGTATTGGTTTTTTTGCTGAAAAGTCAGGCGAAGACAAGCCCCTTCCTGGATTAATTGTAAATAAATTGAACTAGATTTCGAAGTAAAATTGTGCAGCTGTACAGATGAGCAAAGGACGCAGAGTAAGAGTACCTTCTGATTTCTAGGGGAAGAGCTAAAACCTGCCTTCTCTTAAGACGCATCAGGTTGCAGAGGAGACTTAAATAATGACA
The DNA here is from genome assembly GCF_003031625.1 of Empidonax traillii. Taxonomy (NCBI): domain Eukaryota; kingdom Metazoa; phylum Chordata; class Aves; order Passeriformes; family Tyrannidae; genus Empidonax; species Empidonax traillii. Next base: position 48,239 of record NW_020955628.1, on the reverse strand, counting down.
TAGTTCCTGAGCCTAAAGAGGAGCCAAAAACAAGACAAGGCTTAAATACATTTGTGTTTACATTATAGGACTCCCACACACACTTTATGCAGATACTTTATCTCTCTCAAGAAATGATTTACAGGAAGCGTAAAAGGTATGTTTTTCCCTTTCCTCCATTTCATTACAGTGGCAGCATTCAGTGCCTCTTTTCAGATCTGTAACAGGATATCATCCTGCTGTAACTCAAGCAAAATGAGATACAAATTTTGTCCGAAAGCTTGTATGGGAAGCCATAAACACCAGTAGACAGGGCGGGGCTTTGTCCTACAACCAGCCTGCAGCAAAATATGATATCTGAATTTAGCAGCATTTTATGACACTGTAGGAACATCTAAAAAGAAATACTTCACACCATGGCAGGCCAACACCCCACCTTTTTAATTCAGCACATCAGCACCACAGCATCAATCTCCTTACAGCGACAATCAGAAACAGGACACATTTGCAGCTTTCTGGTGTGCAACGATGCAAGGAATCAATCACCTGCTCCTTTACTCAGAACTTCAGCAAGATCAAAGAGGGCAGAACATTAAACCAGAATGTGGATTAGTCCTAATTATGTGCCAAAAGAGAGCAAGAGCTGAAGAAAAGTAAATGGAGACCAAATGAGCATCCCCAGAGCCCAGTGCTATCTCAGAAGCAGAACAGTGTTTTGCTCAGCCTACTGGGACATTGGGGGTGTTGAGGGGAGATGTGTAGTAGTAACACACTGTTGGACGTGACTTGAGATATTTACCTTGAATTTCTGAAATAACTTTTATCTTGTAATAGGCTTTCAGCAGGTGGTTTGCCTCTATTAAGATATTCATTTACATTAGCCAAATACCCAGACCCCTAGTGCAACAAGTCAACTTTGAAAAACTGCAATTTTATGCCAAAAATTTTCTGTTCAGAGTTGGGCAATATGCTTATAGCTCAGCTCATCCTGCAAAGTTTGAGAGTACTGACAGAAAGAAAACACCCTCCTGATGTTTCCGAGGAGCAGAGAGAGAGGAAGACACCACACACAAACCCAAGCATATAATGCTGTGCATAAGAGATGCTCCCTCCTGGTCCTTACCCTATCCAGCTCAGACCTCAACCAAGGCTTTTTCTCTGATGTCTTGATATTTTTTTTATTTAATCATAAAATCATCCATTGCTTTTGGTTTTAGTCTCACTTGACCTTGGACTTCTGCCACAAAAAGCAGCACAGGACTAAGGCAGACACAAAGCCACAGCTGCAGGGCACACTGTGCAGTAAAAATCTGCCATTCATATAACTCAAGATTTCACTGAAGCTACATTTCTTAGATTTCATACTTTTTAATGAGAAGCAAAACAAGTATCCTGCTAGAAGACAGTGGTGGCAGTGGCAGGTCAGCATTAAATACAATGCACATGTTAAGCTGTGGTAAGAGGGAAGTCTTTTAAAATCATCATTTTGTTATTAAAAAAGGATAGTAGCTCCTGTTGGAGCATAAATCTGAATTTCACATTTAAATTTTCCCTCTGCTTAGCAAACTACTTAACAGGATCCAAGTCTTCCATAAGCCCTCAGTAATTCTGAAGCTGGAGGTGCAAGGAACAACAAGTGTTTAAAATTGCCAGTTTTTCAATATCCTTTCTCTCTGAAAACAAACAAGAAGCCAATCCTGCACCTGTGGAAAAACTGTGAAAATGTTAAAATTCATCTTTCCTGCAGCATCATCGGAATTGCAGAGCGAGATCATACAGACACTCCTCTTTGTAAAAGAGGAATAATTTCAAGTAATGTGGTGCCAGTAAGTACTATGATGTTATCCATGACTCATAGAGGCAATCAATGGCTTGTCTGTATAGGAGAAAAATCACCAGCCCTTCCCACCAGCCTTCACTGAAGACCATAAAGATCAAACTACACATGTACATTATTCCCCTATAAAAATGGTTCTATTCATAATAATTATTTTGTTCTGGAATTGCGGGCATTAGCCTTGAATAAAAACACACTGTATCCCAGAATAGGGTGTCTACACAAGGAAAGCTATTCTGGAACTGATAAACCATAGGAGAATAATTAATTATGGACCAGCTGTGTAGGTCACTTTCTCTCACACAGGCAACGGGTAAGACCTGGTGCTGTGCAGGGGCCCCAGCAATGAGATGTTTTTCCAGGTGAAAAACCCGGCTACAGCTGGGGAAACTTTTGACTCCTAATCCTGGCAGCAGGAAAATGAGGAGGATGATTACAGTGTGGAAGTCTACCACGAGTTTAGACATCATTTGAGCACTATGAGTAGGCTAAGTTTGGGTTGTGTGAGGATTTAAGGAGCCGAGATGAACACCCGCCTCGTGCTCTCCCTGACTCATTCAAAATTCAATGAAATAACCATGAAAGGAGGATGTCACTGTTTACTTCCCACATTCAGAGTCCATCCTGTGACTCATCTCCTCAGTTTTGCATTCATGAGGAAAAGGAGGAGAAAAACCCTCCATAGTGCCCTTGAGGGGTAAACTTCCATCATTTAACTAAACTAAGAAAAATTCCATCCCCTTCCATTCAAAACCAAGCCTTACTCCTTTAGTACTTGAGACAGTTATCCAGTGAACCACACTGGCACAGAAAAAGAACTATAACAACAAACAATGTTTTCAACTGTAACAGAATAATTTGAAGATATAAATGATACTCCAAGAGTTAAGAAGAGTTCCCAATATTTTTTTAACATTAAAGTCAGTCCAGAAGCTGCCAACATATAAAAAACTGTAGTGTGAGAAAAGATGAAAGGATTCTTTCAAGCTTTTCTCATTCTCTCTTCCTCTTATCCCAATTTGATGTAAGGATATAATTTGTTGTAGGACTTGCAACCAGTTTACAGCCCTTACATTCAATCTTGATTACACACTTGTGGAGACAGAGATTCACTTTGCAAAACTCTGCTGGTCCAGCAGCTTGTTTTGAAAGGCAAGAAAAAGGATGCAATTAAAAAAAAAAAAGAGAGAAGTCTACTTAATCCGAACATCTCAAACTGAAGAGAGGTTAATTAACTTTTGTGGGCTTGGGACAAGGTCTCACATACTTATCTCCAAATGTCTGAGTCAAACTGCTCTTACTTAGGCTTCACTGCAGCTGCACGTTTTTGCCACCCTCCGTGGGGGTCGGCCCATCTCATTTCAGATGGGTATCTAAGCCCAGCCACCCTCCAACCTCCTCTTTCAGCAAATCAGGGTATCTCCAGAATTCATCCATCCCCTCCTAGACACTTACATCTGTAGGGTGATAAATCACCCTTGGGAGGAGCTTATTTCTGTCCAATAACTCAAGCTAAAAGTGGCCAGTGGAGACCTGTGCGTGGGAGGTTTAGGTGACCACGGGCAGAGCAGTCCTGCCCCATCAGAGCTGTTGGCTCACTCTTCACCAAAGCTTCTCCTCCCACGCCACGTGCCTATGTTTGCCCACCATGCTGCTTCCATAAAGCTTTAAAGCAACATCTCTGGCCTCATAAATCTTTTGTCTACTAAAATACATTTTTAAGTGCAAAATTAAGCCATGCATATGAATGAAACCCCTGATCAGGCCACAAGTTCAGTAATAAATTATACTTTTGTGTTCCAAAGCAAGTCAAGTGCTATGCCTGCTTACCATTGCCAAAAGATTAAGTTGGATGGGGAAGTTTCTGAGCTGGTGCTTACTACAGTTTTTAGCTTGCATGTATTTTGCAGAGTCACCCATACTGAAAGACATATGTGCAGCAAGGCCACCTACAGATAGTAATAAAACCGTACTGTCTGAAAGGCTGCCTATAAATCTTATTAAAGTAATCCCTTCCCTGAACCCAGATTATTACATTCACCTTTATGGTAGAATAAAAATTAATTTTCTCAGCTATAATAAGTGTATGATAAGAAGGCATCGCTTGGGACTAAATAAAGATTATAATTAACTCCAACTGAATAAATCTAAATTTAGCTTGGACTAGCAATTTGTTTTCATACATTTTCCTCTACGACTGAGTGAATAGGTACAGCAGGATTAGCATCCCGTGCCAGTTCCAGCACTGCTGTCACAGAAAGGACTGAGGCAGAGTGTAATCCAATACCCAAAAGGCCTGGAGATTAATTCAGGGTTCTCTATCAGCAAAAGTTTGGAAAACTGGGGAAAAACAAAAAGGCTCAAAACTGCCAAGGAAAGCATGAGAAGTGTTGAACTCCAGAGAGAATACTGCTCACTGTGCTCCCTGAACCAGCATTAGGCAGAGACAGGACCTCTGCCACGGGCTGCTGAGAGCATGTTTAGGGAAAGCACTGTCTGTGATTGCCTGATCTTACTCTTTCCTACAGAATATCTGCTTTTGGGTGCTATCAGAAATGGGCTGCTGGGCCAGATGGACCTGTGTCCTGACCTGGTAAGGTCATTCCTAATTTGCTCTCTCTCTCTCTAGCAACATGTCCAAGGTGATTCCTAAAGCCACTGCAAAACAGGATGCCACAGCATTACACAAGAACATGCAAGCAAACAAAATGGGGTAAAGTAAATGCATCAAACAAATATATAAAGTTTACCCTCATTTTTTACTTAGTTGAAAATTAAAACCCTTATAGCAGCACTGTAACCAGTAGATTAGAGCTTTATCCTTTTTCAAGGAAAAAAGGCTCTACTTATAAAAGGCTGAGGAACTGCCTAGCTAAGCTACTACCTCATTATTTGCTGTTCTCTGGGAAGACGATTGTTAACAATGTTATTACTGGGAAGGAGGATTTCCAGCTTGTTTATCAAAATAGACCATATATTTATCCTAACCAGGGAACAGCATGCAACCCAAGCAGTAAAGCTACTGAGCCGCCTCCTCCTCTGAATTCCATGAGAGCCCGTGCAGGCATTGGATTAGCCTGTATAGAAGATTTTATCAAGTACAAAGCTGCAGCTGAACCATTATCATTACAGCTGAATGGTTCCCCAAGTTGTATCTTTATTTCCAAAGACTGAAGTCACCTTAAAGGTGACACAGCCTGAAACAAACAAAAAATTTTAGGATGAAATGTAAGTATGTCTGTAATGCACCACATCACTCTAACAACTTAAATTCACCTCTCAAGAGGGTTCAGCTTTCTAGACGGAACACCCCTCTGCTGCCCCAGCACCATCATTTCTTTTTGAGAACAATTTCTGCCCAAATACAAAATTACTCAAAATTATGCTGTTCAAGCCTGAGGAATGAAAATCTTCCTGAAACATTAACACTGGCTGTTATAGTTAAACTTGTCATAGCTTCTAATCCAAAGATCCAGACCTTAATAGGTTACACAGTGGAAATTTTATTCGACCAGGGAGAAGAGAGATCCCCTTTCCTCCAAATGCTACCATCGTGTCAAAGCCTGGAAGGATCTGAGATGCAGGACATTAAACCTGTGGCATCTGTAAGTGTAGGAAGGCTATTTCAGGTAAGTTTTAGAGCTTTTATTGCTCCCTCTGAACCCTGTACAGTGGTAAACATGATAACTAAGGCACCTGACTTTATGGCCTGGAGTAATAGAAAAAACAGTCACAATAAAACAAATTTTAAAACACTCTAAACATCCCTACGATAGCTTTTCTTGAAACATAGTGGGAAGGTTTCACCAGCTGTGAGTAATGTGCCCATCCCCATCCCCCGTAAAATCTTTATGTCATCACAGATTCTATTGACTCATCTCCTCCCCACTCTCACACGTGTGTTCCTGGCCAAAATCTTTCTTGTTAAAACCATTTATTCAAAAGTGTCTGACAGGAAAAGCTAGAAGTTAGATAATACATATACGCCCCTGTAGTACTACCTGAACGTCATGCAGAGGCACCACGTGGTCCCATCCATGGACTGTACAAATCACAGGATAATAGTGTTCCCAAGCCAGATGTCCACGGCCTCACAGGGACAGGGAGTTCCTTCCCAATTCTCTTGGGTGCAAAATATCCTTTCCACTAAGGAGAAGAGGATCTTTTCAATGGTAAAGGATACAGAACAAAGACTGAGGGTGAATCTATAGAGGAAAACATGAACATGAAGAGAGTACAGGGGACACTGAACACTCCCTCTTCAAGGGCCAAGCAGAAAAGGGACGAGACAGTCACAGGGTTTCTCCCTGGAGTCTCTAGCTCCTGCTCGCTCTCACAGAGGCAATACAGGTATTTGCAGAACTAAGGTTCTCCTGCCCAGACTATTTCCTGGAGTGCTAGAAAGGAGATTTCCTGCACATCATACCCAGCATAGCCAAGGCCACCTTGGTGCAGAGACTGACAAAGCCCACACTTCAGAGCAGGAGGGTGCCCGAGAAAGGAAGTCCCCAATGAGTTTCTCATTTAATGTGGCTGTTGCAATTGCTCAGGTTGCTCTGCTGGGCTGATCACTGGCCTAACTTGCAATTTTAGTTTCAATCAGGGGTGTTGATAACATGGTTAAAAGTCACAGGCTGCTCTTGGCAAGTTTCTCTGCATCTCTTATACAACAGCAACAGGGAAATTGTCCTGCCACTTACAATTAGAGGCATTAGTACAGTGGCTAAAGGTCACAAATTCATCAGCTAGAAGAACTAAATGACAGAGCTACTATTGCAAGCTAAACTGAAGTTTAAAAACACTTGATTAACCATGGAGAGTTTCTGTTCTGGTTACCTGGAGGGGAGAAACAGTTGCTAAAGCAATTTTCACACAGGTTTTGCACAACCTCTGCTTGGTGGGCAGAAACCCATGAACACAAACCATAAACACCACCAGGTGCCTCCCCTCAGCATGAGCAGCTTTAAGGTTTCCTAAATCCCTCTTCTGACCCCAGACACCTCTTGGCTGGAGGTGGAGGTGCCAAAAATCAACCCCGAAAAACCAAGGCAGCACCAACGCAGGAAGGCAGATCCGCACTCCCAGGCAGCACAACTTTGCTACAGGAGTAGTCAAGAGGCACAGCCAACCCAGGTGAAGCTAAGCAGGGTGACAGTCCCAGGGGGCCCCAGCAGAGCTGCTGGACCTCTCACCCAGCTCCCCATGGTCCTTGCATTGGTCCTCACCCCAGCACAGAGTTGGTGCTTCCAGCTGCCAGCACTGCAAACCCCTGTGCATCCCTCCTGGAACCTGATAAACAAGGTTTGTCACGGCCACTGTGGATTCTCATTGCTAAAAAGGCGGTTAGGAGAGGGCTCCCTAAGCCGTTATCCAAAGCAAAACTCATTTTCCCTCAGTGATATTTCATAAACAACAGAAAATGAATACATGTATGGGAGTGTGTGGATATATTCTCCAAACAACAGGGAGGCTTTACAAGGCAAACACATTCACTAAAGGCACCAGGTGATTGCAAAAGTAAATCTTTTAAATATATGCTCCAAACCATTAGCCAAATCTGAAATATTTGTATTCAGTGTCAAAACACCTACAAGTCACACAAAGCCAAGAGACTGACAGGAGAAAGGCCAGGATTTATGTTAGCTGGGGTCTATCTGTCATGGAGATAGGAAAGCTGAGAGGGAGTCCTTTTATTAAAATCACTCTCCTGCTGCAGATATTGATCTAAGCAGCTAAGGTTGAACAGCAAAGTTCATCCCCATCTCTCACAAAGTTCCTCAGTGGCACAGCAGTAAAGGGCTGGGGTAAACACCCTCAGACCCCCAGCAAATGTCACCTCAAAAGGAAGAAGGCATGGAACAAGGGGGACTGGTAAAAATGGCATCCCGTGACACCAGAGCACAGTGGCCTTCCAGAAACCAGAAAATCCCTCTCAACTGCACTTCCCAAACTACCAGAAAGCCTATTTTGCTCCCCAAATCACTAATGCAGGTTGCCATTACTCCCAGACTGGGTTCACCATTAAAGCAATACAGAGAAACACAGTGCTGACTGCATTGCTTGCACTCCTGTTTTAAGGAGCAAATTTCATCCAAAAAAATTAGGAGCCATTTCATCCTTCCCTAAGTCTGCTTCAGCATCTTCCATTTTTCCTCTAAGCAATAATTTCTGCCCCAGTGTGGGCTGATCCCTCCCTGGCAGTTCTCTCTCAGCTCCTGGAGGACTGAGATCTTGGAGGAAACGAGCTCCAAACTGATGGGCCTGAAGAGCCACGTGAAACCACAAAACCAGCTTACAATAAAACCCCTGTAAAGTTATTAAGAACACAGATATGTCTTGAATGCACAGAAAATCCCTCCTCTCACCAGCACACATCCATATCCCACTGTGAGTGTAATCCCAGGAAGAGGATATGCCATGCATGGCCCTGCTGGGGAACGCGATAAAGCAGAACAGGGTGGGGAGGCACGCAAAGCAACATCTGGGTTGGGCACCAGCCCCACAGCTCTGCCTGAGCACTGGGAGAAATTCACCTTTCACACCCCATTATTGCTGGATCTCTCACCTGGGTAGTGACTCTGACTACCCATGCTGATTTTGGGGACTGTTAGCAATGTAGATGGTTAAACAGTTAAATCTTTGAAGTGTTTATGTCTGTGGAAACCAGTCAGCTTTCACTTAGGTCTCCCCTCAGAGCTCCAGAGGTGCAGGCTGTTGCCTCCAGCAAGATTTCTGTCCCCATCCTGCAAACATGCACACACAGATATCATTTCCAGTGTATGCAGTCTCACTAAGTCAGGGAGTTTTCCCACTGGGAAATTTAAGCACAAGCTACAAAGTTCCAGGACAGAGACCTGTGAGGTCATGTAGCCTTTTAGCTGCTTCACAAAAAGCTCCATGGCTTTACAGATTCACCACTATTAGTTCAGAGGTATCTGTGCCTTTTTTCTCTGAACTCAGTCTTCAATCTGCGCTTTGCATTGCTCTCACCAGCAACCAATATTACATTACACTAACCAGACTCCCAGAACAATATGTGTTCTCTGGCTCCCACAGGAGCAACCACACAGGCCTTATTCTGCAGTTCAGACACCATTAAGTTATCAATTCATATCTGCCTCTCAAGGAACAGCACATGAAAACACAAATCCTTCCTTTCTAATGACAGCTTTCCCACTACCCAAAATACCCAGAATAAAACTTTCTGTTTTCTCTAAGATTCCTCTACTTAATTCAACATTTTATTTTTGGAATGACAACAGCCTCGAGCAACTCCATTAATTTGTTACAGAGTAAGAGAACTTTGCATTCCTAGGGTGACTGCTGACCTCCTCCCCTGCTCCCTTGCTTATTGAAACTCCTGTTCCAGCACATCCCCGTATCAGAACAAAGCATAATTTTTCCACACTTGAATGCATTATTTTACTTTATGAATACACATTTGACATATTTTACAAATTTAAGGCAGATGCTGTCAGAACGGACGAAATAACCATCCCTCGGTGCCGCTTTTCTCGTACTACAGCGATCAAAGGCTGCGGCTTGTCATTCACACGTGGAGAACAGCTCCTCTTGGGGAGAGGAGAAGGAGCCTGCAGCCTCACCTAGGACTTCTTGGGTGTTTGTTTCTCTGTCTGTTGGCAATTAGCAATTTAGACTCTGATTTCCTAAGAACAACGGAAATTCCCAATAGCTCTGGAGGAGGCAGTTCAAGGAGATCTTGTCAAAATATTTGCGTGTAAAGAAAGTGAAACCTTATTATGGTTTTCATGCTGTGAGGCACCAAATACAGTTACCTTGCTCACAGACAATTATTAACTTACAGGCAAAGACCAAAAACTCTCGAGCAAAAGCCAAATCTGGATGAGGTCACACTTGCTGTGTGGTTCACTTGTGTTAACGTATTAACGCAGTAAAAGATAACGAGCATTAGCTGACAGCATTTTCAAACTCTCAAAGAGTCAAGAGGAGTAAATTAGATCACATTTGAGATTGCCTGAGAAGGCAGAAAGCTGCATCTCATTCTTTTTTCAATGACAGGGCAATTATAAAACCGAGGAAGAGTCACAGGGCATCACTATCTCAGCCCAGCGCGCGTGGGCACGGCACAGCATCTGGGAATGCTGAGGATGCAGCTCCACCACAGCCCAGTATCAGCATCCACCCATTCAAAGCTGCTGTCTTGGGCAGTGACAGGGAGCAGCACAAGAGCCATGTTTACCTTCTGCTTAGTGGCACCTCCTATAAACCTTTCCGTGGAAACATCACAAGTGCGGTTCAAGTTTGAGTCAATTCAAGTTCAAATCATATCTTATTACATCCAGTACTGCTCACCTATTCACAGCCTGGAGAATAAAATTCTGCAGAAACTCAGTATCCAGGTCACTTCAGCGCTCTGCTTTGTCTGGCATTTATATCTAAAGCCAAGCACATAATTCACACTGCATAATTTATCCAGGGGATTTAGCCCATGGAACACCAAAAGCAGATAACGATTTCTTCATACGTATTTATTTTTTAGAAAATGCAGCCAACTTCTTCTTCCCTTCTTCTGAACTCTACAAAAAGATTATGAATCTCTGGCTATACTCTTCCAGGGCTTGAGCTCTTGGCTAGCTGTGATCAGACAGATTAATTCACCTCTTGTTCAGTGTTCCGCCTTCATCTCTTCTTGTTTCCTGAGTGGAGGAAAATGTGTGCAAGCACTAAATCTCAAACATGCTATTCTAACATTTGGATTCCATTATCCTAGAGATAACATATAATCCTATAATGATATGTAATAAATTAACATTTAATCTCATATCAGAGAGTTCAAAGGGATCAGAGCCAGCTGGTGCTAAAATAAGCACTTGCTAGAGGCTGCAAGAGTGGGAGCTGAAGATGAGATGTGAGTAAGATCTAAACTGCTCTGACGCTTTGGCTTGGCAACACTGGTTGGCAAGGAAAGGATGGAATAAATCTATGATGTGAAGGGGACCATCTCTGAAACCAACCAACCTGTGCCCTTTTCAGTGTGAGTGAAGTCCTTGCAGTCCTTTCAGCAGCAGGAGAGGAAGATTTCCCAGCTCAGAGCTAACAAGTAGGGAAGGTCACTGTCACACAGTGCTGCACAGGGGACTTAATCCAGTGCTTCATTCCTTCCCTATTTGTCAGGATGCCTTGAGATCTGATGAGGCTGAGAACAAACACCCAACCCAGGCCAGTGAACCACAGTCACCCTCTTCTTTCCCCTGGCCCCACTTTATGCACACTCAGGACTGATGAAGGGTGTATAGTTTCAACACAGAGAATCCAAAAATAATTTCTCATTTTGTTTCCCTTTCACATGCCTCCACACACAGGGCTAATACACCAACCACTGCACAATCTCCATTAATAACAACAGCTCTTAATAAAGTTTTGTCAACAGATAAGGCAAGAGGATAAAGAATTGTCTTTATGTTCCCAGATACCCTGTGTGCCACCTCTGTTGTCCCAGCCATGTCCAAAGCATGGCACATTTTTCTGGAAATTTGCAGACCTTAATCTTTGTTCATGGGCTGTAGCAGCAAAAAAAACTACTGACATCAGCCAGATTCAGTCTTTTCTCTGAATCCAAAGACACACTTCATTGCTCCATCTCAGACTGGAATACACTGTAAAAAGAAGCCTCTTGGGTAGCCAAGAGAGGCAAGAATCCATCAGATAGAGACAGTATTTTTTAAAAATCCTGTCAGTTCTCTTTGTTAGTTTCTAGTGAAGACACATCAACTTTACTGTCAAATTAGCTAGAAAGCAACAGCAGCTAAAAAAAAATAAAAAAAAAAATTAGACAAGACAACCAACAAAAATATACAGGGAGCTGAATTTCACAACTTGACACTGACCACAGTTCTGTGTCTGAAGAAAATTTAATAAATAAAAATAACAAAAAAAAGAAAAATTGAAGTGTTATGGAGTTATCTTTACTCTAGCATTTAACACACATTTCTATTACCCTTTCTCGATTAGCCAAATGAAGATCAATGTATCTATAAAACTCAATGACATGTTAATGCAAACCTTAAAAAAGATAAAATGCCTTTTATCTCAGTCTTAGGAAAACCTAATAAAGAATTAACAGTCCATGAAGCTGTGGAATTTCACTCAAGGCTTTACTTTATGCCAGGACTTCCTACTCCATTATTTTTTAATGGACAGGTTTCCCCAGGCTTTGGGACATGTCGGTACAATTGTAGATTGTCATTGAAATTGGTTCTCTATTTTCCTTCAGAGCTGGATAGGGACCACATTGTAATATGTGAACTCAAAATATGGACAACACCCATAAGAGATCAGAAATGCAAATCTGGATCAACTGTAATATAAACATTCAAAAAATGGTTAAAAATTTTTTGATTTTTATAATGATCTGACAAATAATGAATGCATGAGGTAAAACTTTCACCTGCAGGATGAGCACTCTGGATCAGAGCTCATTTGTAACACCAGCATTTCAAACATATATCAGAAGCAAATGCCAGGAATCTGCTAAAGCAACACTAGATGTTGAATCTTTAAAGAGAAGCAGACAAATATTAGTCTAGGACTTTGCTCAAGATTGGTTCTCAGAATTAACAAGCCTTCAGTGACTGACACAGGCCATGCCAGGAGGCTGGGATCCATAGAGCCAGATACCCTTCAAGCTCACTGGAAAATTGGTCCCATCCAAGTTCCCAGCTATATTTATTTCTACCGACAAACACACCAGCCAGATCAGAAATTTAAAACGCCAGTGCTCAAAAACCAAATTGAATCCAACACTTCTGCACACATTTAAAAGTTGTTTGTGTTCAAAAGGGCAGCTGCTAATTGAGGTGGGCTTGACTTGGATGCCAAGGAAGGGGCCCACTCCTTTTAGACACCCATGGGTGAAGACCAAATCCACAGTGCCCAGATGAGCAGGATGTTTGTCATGGGGGAACCTGTCAGGAGCAGGAGAGGCACAACACAGAGCCTGAGCTCATACACTCTTCAAGGCTGACAGGCTTGGCCCTGTGAATCAGCACAGGGAGAAAAAGAGACAGCAGTAGACAGCAAAAACAGTCCCAAGGAAAAGCATGAGGCAACAGGCCAGAAGAGTGAGACAGGAAAAGCAGCGAGCAAAGAGGAGGTGACAGGAGCAGGAAAGAAGCTTGACTACACAAAGACTGACAACTCACTATTTCCGTTAAAAAAATCCAAGCCATCAATCATTGATCCAAAAAGCTAAAAGCCCCTTTGAAACCTTCCTGTCGTGCCTGGGAAGAGGATGTCTTGCCCTTAACATGCTGGAGTCAGACCTTCCTGCTTTGAAGGTCCCATCAGCACAGGCTTCTCCCCCAGAAGCTGCACAATTTGTATCAGTTTACCTGGGGCCATCCTCGCCTCCCTTTCCACCTTTGCTTCTCCCTCTGCTTTGGTAGAACAGCTGCTCCTCCCAGGCACTCTGAGATTAATTATTCTTGATTCCTCTCCTGCACAGTGCCTTGATCTGGAAAATTTATTTAGATAACTTCTCAGGCAGCATATTTATCTGCTGGCCTCAACATCTGCCTGAGCATAAAAATCCACATCTGACTGATGACAAATGTCGTAGCAGTTAGGTGGAGACTGTACTCTGCCAACCTCACCACCCTTGTTCTGGTAGACCTGGATCTCAAGGCAAGAAGCCTGACTGTATCCCCCGCTTCCTACTTGAGGAACAAGCACAGGACTCATCCAGAGTGAGAAATGAGGCATGAGACAACAAGAGGAGAGGGCATCCTGTCCCATCAGGACACAGGGACCAGGCTATATTCAAGCACAAGCACTGCCTGATTCAGGGTAAGGAGCTGGATGGCTCACTTGCCCTGTCATGAGAGTACAGGAACAAGGCTGGTGAACCAAGCCACAGGCACTTCTGCCTCTACATACAAATGCTGGATATGGAACAACAGCCCCAGATGCATCCCTTACTGCAAATTCATTTGTTGCCAAAGGAGCCTATTTTGCCATCTTTACTCACCCATGATCTCATACACACCAAGTACCTTTGGATGACCGAGGTGGGATGCCAAATTAATCAACAGGAAGCACTGCCTCCCAAAGGCAGCCTATTCCTGATCTATTCCTGGCAAATCTTCAAGGAATGCTCTGCCCACTCTTACTCATACTTAAAATGTGTAAGAACTTAAAACCCAAGAAAATACCACTCTGTGCAGTGGGGTTCAGACCAGCATCCTTTGTGGCATGACAGGAAAAACTCCATCACCAGACCCCATATGCCAAGAGTCCCTTCTGAGAGCCACTACTTTTAAGAATTCCTATAAAAGTCCGCTGCAAGCTTCAAAAAACCAAACAAAGAGAGGAGAAATAAAGACTTACTTAATAAAAAGCAAGAATCCTAGCCCTTACCTCTCAAACACACCCTTTGAACTCATCATCTCCACTGAATTTTAGATGAAACTTAGAGCCAGATATTTTTAGGCACCAGACTATAAATGAGCCTCCCTTTTGATATCACCCTCCTAGCCTTCAGTTCAAGGCTGGGCAGACAGAAACATGAAGATGGAGGGTGAATTAGTTCAAGAGGGGGAACTTGTCAATCAAAGTTGCTAATGCAAGACCACAACAAAATTCAGGTTTAACCTCAGCGGTGACCACCCGTCATAGTGTGGCACTTTGACTGCTTGTCAGCAACCTGCTTTGAAGAGCAAGGATGCTGCACAAGTCTTCCTGGAACTCAGGAAGGAAAAATGCATCTGTCTGCTGGGCAGCCCTCAAGGCTTCTCAAAGTCTGCATCCAAAACAATTCTCAACAAGTTCTAAGTAAGTTACAGAGAAGAAAAACTGCAGTATAAAGGATTAATAGGGATAGAGGCTCCACAACACTCCCCTATGCTTCTGACACATCATTTCTCAGAAAAATCTGAGCACTTTTTAGATAACCACGTTTGACTGTGGCACAAGGCTGGATGTGGAAAGATCCTGTGTGTCCCCTCACCCCAAGCTCCAAGGACACCGGGCTGTTGAACACACTCGGAGAGCACGGATGGGAAGGCAAGGTCCACGTGCCAGGGACCTCCCCAGCACGTGTCTAGAGAAACTGGGGGTATCTGCAATGGAATGGAGGATAGCCCAGGAGAGGCAATATTCTCCCTCTTCTTCTTGGCTCGTGTCTGAATTTATTGGGGTTTGTGTCTCCTCACCAGGAGCAGTGTAGGTGTTTAGTTGGACCCCTGACATGGACTGCAAGTAGGTTTTGTCTCAACCAATTTATCTGCACCAGTACAAACCTAGAGCTCATCCTGTTTTCCATGTAACCCTCCTGCCTTAGAGGCCTGTTGTCTGGACATCATCGACTGCAGGATTCATCACAGATTATAATACTTTAAACAGAACATGTCTGCCTTTTTTTTTTTTTCCAAAATATCAGTTTTCAGAAATGCTGTATATTTATTTATTCATGCAGTTAATTGCACAATTGCAATAAAAAACAAAAATGTCTGCTCTTTCTTCTAAGTGCAGGAGTAAAAAAAAAAAAGAAAAAAATACAGCTTTATCTTACTCTTTCCTCAGTGTTTAATCACAATGTTTCCAGCTTGCAACTAAGATCCAAGCTGGGTAATTTTCCTAAAGCAAGAAGCGTTACAAAACCTGTAAAGCAAATAAGCCAATCTTCACCTTCTAAATATAAAGATATCCCACAATAGCAGGAAATGAAGACCCAGGAAGCCTGGGCTCCTGGCAGTACTGGGGTACAATACAGGCATGGGGGAGCTTGGGCAACGGGAGCAGCAGTGGGGAAGGGGGGAAGAGGAGTCTGAATCCAGCAATTCCCAGGACTGGGACTGTGCCTGTGCTGTCTCCAACACCAGCTTCAAATCTTGTCATTTTATCAATGAGAACCAGAAATTTGTGAAGACCAGCCTTCACTGCACTTCATTATGTTTTTAGCATAAACTAAAAATCGATTGTGTCTTGTTAATAAAATTCCGCCACAACAAACTAATTAGTGAGCCTCATTAATTTTTTATGCACATTACTAATGTGAATGAAGCCAGCTGACCTTTCAGCGACTAGTGTCGCATCCATTACACACTTCACGTTTTCTGCCTTCTTTTCTCTGATTTACAGTAGTTGCAACACGTTTTCCAAAAAGCAAAGCCCGGCTTTTCAGTGAAGCTCAGAGCCGGCTTCTCCCTCCTGCCATGTAATTCCTGATCACATCTGCCTAGTCCAGCATGGCCAAACAATCAGGGAAGCACAAAGACACCCCTAAGCTATTTCCACTTGGAGAACAGATGCAAGCAAAGCCTGGCCACACCTGAGGGTGCAGGGAAACACAGGGATTCAGTGGTCACCAAGAAAACCATCTCTGCAGGGACTGAGGATGCGCGGTCTCTGTCCTGCTCACCCCCAGGATGATGCCAACTTCCATCCTGCTCAAATATTCACAGCAGGGGACACTCGCTGGTGGTTTCATAACAAATATCCAAAGTGCCAGTCAGTCCATCCCAAAGCCAGCCTCAGCATGGCCCAAAGCATGGGATGTGCCACCGACAGATGCGTGTGGCCATGAAGTCAGTAAAGCAGAAATGAAAGAATCTGGGAGTAAAATGAAACTTCTGCTTGAGTAAGGGCTTCTGGATCAGGCATTAAATCTGCCTGGTATCTCTCTCCAGTGTCATCACACACCTATTTTCTCCTTGTAAAGCACAGTATTGATTTTTAAATGTTTTCATTCACACTTAGAAGCTTTCCAGGATTGGACTTTATTCTTCAATATTACCCACTGAACAGTGAAACACGGGATCACATTGCCTGGGAGCACAAGAAGGTATTAATCACTGGGAGTCCAAAAGAACAGCCTATCTGCAAGAATTTCACAGGTAAAGGTGAGCTTTCCTTGGGAATGGAGTAGATGACCCTTCATGTGCCCTTCCCATCCTACTTCTCTAGGAACAGTCAAGCACACTCTGCATCTGAAACCTGCCCTCTGAGACATCAGCAGCATCTAAACAGTGGGGAAGATGACAGGTTATCCTACTTTATGTCATCCCTCTAAAATCTGGCTATCTTGGAGCTTATCTGTAAGCCATACTCTGAATTTCTCAGGTCTTACCAATCACCACAATGTAATGCACAAAAAGAGCAGCAGCTTCTCACAACTGAATGCACTTTGCAACAGTATTTCCTGGGTCCAATATAGTCTCATCCTGATACTGGCCCATATTCACCATGGGAATCAGTCATGTTTGGAGGGTTAATTTGTTAAAATACTGCAAAGTGGCAAGTATTGAGAAGCGTTATCCAAGTGACAAGTGCTTATGCATATTTTATGAAGCATCTTCAGCCACAGTTCAATGTATCCAAGAATACTTCTGAAAAATGGCAGATTCTGGAGGGGATTTGGAGAGGAAATAACATATAGAATAGGAGGACAGATGTTGCTAATTTATGATGCAAAGGCCTTTACTGAAAAGTGCAAATTTTGCTTAAGATTCTCTACAAATGCTATTTTAATGCTGATTTCCTCCTCTTTAGAATTTCACAAACTCTTCTCGGTAAGAACTTCAGCTTGGCTCAGAAGTTCAGCTTGGATCAAAAGCAGCATCTGTAACCAGCAATTAAACTGGGGCTTCAGTATTTTGCATGTTTTTAAAGCACATCCACCTTTTAACAAACCCACTTGGAAAAACACGGCTAAGCTGTATGTTGGGAATCGGAGAGTGCATGAGTGAATTCTGCCCTTCTGCCTTCACACTTGTCAGGGTTATTAGGACTTTTTGACCTGGGACTAAACTCAGAACAGCAACAGAGCAGGAGTCAGTGAGATGGATGGTTGTTAATGCCCAAAGAGGTCAGAAAACAGAAGCTAAATCATCTCTTGAAAAAAAGAAAAGCAGGATATATTGGCCCAAGTGCTTCATCAGTCATTCCGAATGCCTCGTGCACCAACTCATGATCTTGCTTTTCTTCCTATCAATGTTGAAGATAATTTTGAACATGAGTCATCTGGTTCTCCTCTCCTCCCTTCCTGCTCTACCCCAAAAAATTTGAACTACAGATGAGGAAGGCACTTGTCTCATGTCCCACCTGCAAGAACCTGCGCAGTTTTTCTGCTTACCAACCCCTCCACCAGGACATGTGGCTCCATGGCTCCTCTGCAGCCCTCCAAACACCACACACCACAGAGCAGATTATTTTCTGCAAGGCTGTGACAGAGGGGTCTGTGAAATCCTCCTTGTATGTAAATATCAGTTAAAAAAAAAGAGAACCATGTGCTGACTTCTCCTTCTGGCATTCATTTCAGACACTGCTGGATCACGCCAAAGTGCAAATGAATGGCAGACACCATCGTGTGCAGTCACTGCACTGAAAAACCTGCATCAGTCCAGGGCAGTTTCGTTCTATCACAGAGTGTTTCCTCCTCAGTTAAGGCACCATAGTTATTTCGCACAAGGTGACATTTAAAAACCAAAGACGTGCCAAAAACCCCCACAACTTCATGGTTACATAAGTCAGCAATCAAAAAAATCCAAGAACTGTGGTTCCCTGTACAACCACTCTGGGGATGGGAGAACCATGATGGGTCAACTCCATGGCTGGGGCAAGGCAAAAGCCTAAAACTTCAGCCACCAACCCAGACACACGATTTGGGGTGTCTCAAGCTCCACTGTTTACTTCCACTGCACAACAGCATGAGCTCAAATCACAGCTGTTCTACATTTCACTTCCAAGGGTGCCTCTGTCTCTCCTGTAAATCAGGAATGCCGAGGTGGGACCCCAGAGAACACGGAAAGGCAAGCAGAGATCACCGAGGCAGCGTGGGCTGCACCTATTTCCCTTGGCACCACAGACGAAATCCGCGGTGAAGGATTCGTAATCCATAATTCAGTGGCAGTCTCTACGCCCATGGATTGTTCCAGCCCAAACAATTAATGACCGTCAGAGATAAAAGCTGCTGACAGCCGGCTCCTGAGGCGGAGCGTGGGGGGGAGCAGTGCTAATTATAAGCAATGCTGATGTCTGGGCTTATCTGAAGCACAGGGGACTCTGCTCCTCCATTAGTGCTGCCTGAGATACGCTGTCCATCACCAGGTCACACAGGCACAGCCACACGGCCGCAACACCCCTGTGAAGGTGGGTCTGTGTAACCTACACCCCATCAACACCACCTCAAACCCATTTGCTGCTGCCCTGGTCCCAGTGCTGGTAGTGGTGTCCCCAGTGGGCAGAGAGCTCTGGGGAGGGTCTCAACCCCACAGGCACTGCAGGCACCTGGCCAGGTCCAGCACAGCCCCTTGGCAGCTCAGGGCTGCTCTGAGCATGGCAATACTTCATGCTCACGTACACCCACGGTGCTTTTGGAGGAGAGTGATCTTCCTCACCTATCCCAAGCAGAATTTATTTACCCTTTTTTTTTATTTTTATTTTGCTTTTAATCTGATAAGTTGAAATTTCAGTACACTTGTCTGCAAAAACACTGCATTACAGAGACATATAACAAATACCGACTGTTTATAGACTCGGTTATTTATTCCCAGCGTATCTTCCTGCCTTTTACTGGCCACGTCTTTTATCAGCAATAACCAAGTACCTTTCAAGTTGACAACCTGTTTGGTTTACGGCTGGAAAATGCATCCAAGTGTCTTTCAAGCTTGCTCTGGCTGCAGAGAATTCAAATTGCTCAATGAATGTCATTTTACGAAGTTTAGTTTAGATATTATTCACATTTTGCTTTGTTTTTTTTTTTTTAATCATTATTGTCTTAGGATGGGCTTCTTAAGGCCAAGCAGACTTTTTACAGTCAAGAGTGTCAGTGCCAGAACCAATTCTCCTGGTCCACCTATTGCCCAAAATTATAGTGTCTGAAAAGAAGAATAATCATAACCAAGGTCCAAGCAATTTCAAGATGCTGAGCCTTTTCTAGTTAGCATTAAAGGGAGCTGGGCTTCAAGGATTTAGGAAGAAAATCAGCTAATGAAGAGCGACAAAAGAAAAGAAAGTAGTTGGAGGCTGACTTTGAAGCAGCTTGCAGGGGCACCCAGACTGCTGGGACCTGCAAGACACACACAGGATTTCAAGGCAAGAGGAGAAAGCCCACACTCAGACATGGACTCCAGCCCTGCCATGTCCATTAAAACAGAGAAGATGATTTCACTTACACATATGGAGAAAACAGCAAAGCAGTGAAATGAAGCCGAGAGGCTCCTCAGGATGTGTGGTCACCTCCCATACCTGCTCCCCTCCCACTCTCAGGTACCAGCTGGCAGGAGTCTGACCTCCTCCTCCTCCTTCCCTGCCAGTCCTCCACCTCCTCACCAAGGGCTTACTTCACATCATTCTTCCCATCACTTATTTCCTTTTCAAAGTGCTGATTCTCAAGCAATAATCATGCTTCTGTGTTTTAATGTTTTGATTGTACTTAGCTCCCTGCTCTCCCCCAAGCCCCCCTCCAGGTTCACAGCAGTGACACCTTCCCTTCAGATTCCCTCTCCAAGAGCCATCATTTCTCTCCCTAATTGAATTGTTGTCATGGAAATCATTTCTCCTCTCCATCTTACTGAAAGGCTTTTAAAAAAAACAGCCCCCTGCTCTACCACCTCTCCAGCAAACAGCCACACCACGGCTCCTCCCTGAGCACTTCACAGCCCCGACTGCCACGTGAAGGCCCTCCAGTGCCCTCCTCCCACTGCCCCACGTGGGCTGACTCGACCAAAATATCTGGACACCAACACTAGGAATCATTTTTGGACACCACATAGGTGACTGCCAGGTTTGCCACTCCACTTTCTTTCTCAGAGGTGCAACACCCTCAGCAGCTCAGGAGCCATCAGCTATCAAAGGCAGGGTGCAGCCACAGCCACCTGTTCTCTGTCTATATGCATATACAGAGAGAGAGAGAGATGTAAAGTGTTAGGGTATTTTGTATGAAGATATTTTTGCTTACATAACAGTCAGCAATTCCGCCGTCAAGAAATTCTGGTTGTTTTTCCAGGCTGGAAAGTTATTTACTGAAAATCACCTTTGATGAACTTCCAAGACAAAGGCTGCTGGCTCCAGAAGCAGAGCAGGGCTGAGCTGGCTCCAAGGAGAGAAGAAGAAACAACTGTGCTCAAAATACAACCCATTAAACTGCTACGCTGGGTGCCTGTGCCCGGGTGCTGGGGGCAGCAGGGCCACCAAACCCAGGCCCCCCTTCTTCAACTTCATTTGACAAAGACAAAAACAGAGGTCAATGTGAAGCCAAGGACAGCTTTCAGCTCTTCCTAATAGACAGGGACTGCAGAGAACCAGGATTAAAATACCCTAAATCCCAGCTAGGAAGACACAAACAAGCGTTCAGCCATGACTAATACCCCAAATATTCTCAAGATGGAAAACAAGAAATCTCTTCCATGATCATTCACTGACATAGTCCCATAAAGCTACTAATTAGAATGGTGTTTACAGTCTATATATCATTTCATTTGATGTTTTTACTCTGATTAGT
This sequence comes from Empidonax traillii, assembly GCF_003031625.1. NCBI lineage: Eukaryota > Metazoa > Chordata > Aves > Passeriformes > Tyrannidae > Empidonax > Empidonax traillii. The sequence goes on along the minus strand of NW_020955628.1, from coordinate 26,943 downwards.
TATTCTATCACCTGCAGAGAGCTAGTTAGCTGAATGCAAAGATGTCATTGGACTTAATCAAGTAAAGTAGCATTTCAGAGAGGGAATTCAGCTAGCTCCATCCTGCTCCGTGCCGTTACCCTGCTAATAACTTCTAAAATTAAAGTTGAATGAAAGCTAAGAAGAGTCAAGTTAGGTCAGTGCTCAGAAGAGAGACATGTGCAAGAAAATGGGTGAGCTGCAGAAAACCTGTGTATTGCTGATCTTTTCTTCTGCATAAACAACCCAGCTGAACACCACAGCTTCTGGAGGAATTATAAAGCAAGGTTTAGTAGTCCTGTGTTCCCAGACTACACAGTGCATCTCCTAGGAGAAGCCACACTCCTCCCAGCATCTTCTCACACCAAGCCTTCTAGCCTACCTGAATCGCTTTCAGATTTCTAACGTGATGGGAAGGTGTTCCCTCTCTCCCAGACAGGTCATCAGTGGTCACACTGGGCCCCACATCCTGCCAAACCCTCCTCAGGGCTGCTGGAGCACTAGCATCACGTCATGTGTCTCCCCCTGCACACAGTCCTGCAGAGTGCTTTTTCATCATTCCATGTCATGCTGATTTTTGTGCTGCTGATACCCTACTGTAACCCCTGATTCTTTGCCTCCAGTGCTGCCTACCCTGCTATTTGCCTTTCTGCTGCAGTTCTTGCCCCAAGCTATCACTTGACCCTTTCATCCCTTTTTCCAGATCACCATTTCAATCTGTCCAGATTATTTTAAGCAAGCGCTCTGGTTTCTCTTCCCCAGGCATGTGCAGTCCCTCCCGACTTTGCATCACCTGTCAGCTTAACAAACGTATTCTCCATTCCATTACTCAGATTGATAATGAAAATACTGAACTCAGATGGACAGGAGCCAGCCCTGCAGAGCCTCGCAGATTTTTCTGGGAATTCAAGATAAATAGGCTGATCCATAAAGCCCTGAGTCCTCCTTTCCCTCTGTTTTACGCACTGGCACCGCTTTTACTATTCTGTTCCTACCAGGAAACTCCCACCTCACTCACACACCTGATGCTTGCACTGTGGTGCTGCAGACAGATCTCTGAGGCACCCGAAGCTCCCGAGATCCTGCTGCCAACACCTCAAACTGCAGTTGACAGGGAGGTGTCCCCTCCATCAGAGGCACACCTGGGGTCACTCACAGAGTCCCGAGAGAGCCCAGCCCGCCAGCACCTCTGGCATTTCCCTGCCCAGCACTCAGGACCAGCACCCTGCTTGGTGGAGGACAAAAATATGCTTTGGCTTCAGAACAAAAATTGTTGCTTTTTCCCCCCCATTTAGCTTCCTAATCACAGCCAGCCAAGCTTGAAAATGCTATCGTGCATTATGCAATAATCCACCGAGAGCAGGGGGATTTTGCACAAACTGTGTGCTGTAATGAAAAGCATTTCCCCCACCCCTGCCAAGGGGCAAAAAAAAAAAAAAAACCCAACCCACACAAAACAAACAAAACCTCTGTCCTCTAAAAGAATTTTACCAGCTATTTGTTCCATTTCAGTCATACATCTACTGACAGTACTTCTGTCTAAATCAGAGCAGAAAACAGCTCAATTTGCAAAAAGCTGGGCTGTGTTCACCTCTACAAAAGCCACTGATTTGCCCCAAATTCCACTAAAAAAAACACTAGTAAAGGCTGCTTCTCCAACTGAGAGGATGGGGTTCCTTTTTGGAAGGGAAAAAAAGCCATTATTTAGTCATTAGAATGGAGAAATATCTCTCTCTACAAGACACAGAGCACTGAAATATTCTAAAATTAATAAACTGGTCTACTTGGTGCATTTTAAAATTAGATTTCATTTTTCAGAGAACCTGTATGCAAGGTTGCAGCCTAATGCAAATTGAAACAGTAATAAACACTTCAAAAACCTGTTTATAATAGAAATGCTAACAAATCCTTAACTATAATGATAATGGCTTGCTAGGTAGCTCTATAATGTAAAATTAATCCTTAACATGTCTTAATTTTTTTTCCGCTGGGTCATTTAATAATGTGATAACTCATTTCTTTCCTCTGCCTTCATCTCTCACATTGCCATGGAGACAATTGTGAATCAGATATAAATAAAAATACTCTAACACTGTGGCACCACATGTTCTTTTGATCCATTGCCAATATGATTTTAAAATTACAGGAATACAGAGAAGCTCAATAATTAACAATTCATTTGCTAAGAAATCGCCTCTTTTTAGCTGGTTTCCTGGTGATTTGCTAACTCAGGAATGCTCAAAAACATGAGCAAAAAATTAAAAGTTCAGTATTCCCTTTCAAATACCCACCTTGCACTTCAATCAGCAACTCAGAGGCAAACAATTATTGCAGGCCAGAGCCCAAGAGCCAGCACTGCATTTCCTTTTGTAATCTCATCAGTCTCAGTGTGATTTCTAACGGGAATAAATTTTAAGGTAGTTTTTAATTGTTTGAGCTCAGAATTCACTTACAAGGGAAAACAGAAGTATGCAGTGAACAGGTTTATTGCTGACCTCTATTATCTGAAGTGTCAAAACGAGGGCATGGATCCCTGCCTCTGTATTAGTTTGTTAAGTACATACAGCAGTAGAAAGATTAAGATTAATTATGCATTAATGATCTTGACACCCCTTAATTGCTACCCACTGATAGAGGCCATAATCCCTCATATTATCCACGTTCTCAGGAACTCTGATGCAAAACTCTCCTCCGCTACAATGCTGATGTTAATTTGCACAGGGGCAGGTCTGGTCCAGCACCTTTTCAGACCAGAGGATGCTAAACTGAATCCTTGCTGAGGAGCACATGATCTCAAGCACCTCCAGGGCTCTCAACACCTGGTCACTGTCACTGTACACGACCTGCAACAACTCACAGCTCCACGCTCTCAACGTGAGGACAGTCCTGGCGCTTCACAATTAAGGACTTGAGCTTATAAAGAACTCCACTGTGCGCTTAAACCTTTCAAGTTTGTGAAGAACTCACAGTCTCAGGTTTTATAAAGGCTCTTATGCAACTCCCAAACTTTTATTTGTAGTTACATAAACCCCTCAGTTAAGCAGCGTAACTGTACTATTTACGTGGTATTCTGTCCAGCCTCACCAGGCATTCCCAGCCCAGCATCCCAAGAGGAGATATGTTTCTCTGCACAGCATTTTCCATCCTCTGCTGCCTTAGAAGTGGAAGGGCCAGCATGGGCTGACCAAGTTATTAATCACTGCCATGTCTCTTCCATTAAAACATATAAACTACAACCCTACAAATGCCTCTGTGCATCACAGGGAAACCTCATAAATACAAGGTCTTGCAGAAAAGCCCCTGGCTCCAGTAACTGTTTTGTCCAAAAGGATTCAAAGTGATTTAAGAGCTCAACTCTGACTCTCAAGAGCAAAATAGGCACCTAAAGAGTTTAAATAATAGTGAGGATACAATGGCTCAGAGCTTGCCTTCCTCTGTAACAGCTAATTATAATTAGTGATATGGCAGGTACAGCTTGATACCGGCCCCACCATTTTGGTGACTTACAAGGACCTGCTTCTAGAGCAGGATAGAGGAAGAAAAGAAAGGAAAAAGTAAAAATAAATAAGGAAAGAGAGGGAAAAAAGGTCACTCTTTCCCATGACAGCTGCTTAGAGCTGGTCCACGGGGACATAACACATGTCGACCAGCCCCACCAGCTGTCTGCAGATGGAGAGCTCCAACAGCAGCTGCTCCAGCTTCAGCTCTGCCCTCTCCTCCTCTGCAGTAACTCACAGGTGGACACATCCATGCCCAGCGCTTTCAGAAATGGGACATCAGTGCACCTGAGGCATTCGCTCTTTCTCTGTCAGCACGTACAGGGCAATGGCATTCAAACCCTGCTTCAAATCCAGACCCTACACAAATACAACAGATAATAACTGGATAAAACCTAGTGGGGAACCTGCGGCTGGCAACCAGCATGGAAATGGAAACACAGAGCAACGATTTTGTACAAGGGGAGTTCATTTTTTTTGTGCCTCCCTGCCACTCGATCTTGGAATTTTATCAAGCAAAGTAAGCTGGTATTTAAGTGAGGGACACAAATAACCCTGAAATGCAGGAAAACTGCACAGTGTTCCGTTCTGCAAAGTGGATAACACCAGCCCCAGCACCACAGGGTGCATGAGCAGGGACACACAGACCTCCTGCACATGGACACACCGCTTTCAGATTCCCAGGAAATGCCAAACAGCCATGGGAGGTGCAGGAGAACAAAACTCAGCAGAGAAGGTAAAAAGCAGGGACAGAGAGGGTTATTCTTCACTTTTTGCTCAATCTGACCTAAATTACGTGCTCACTCTAAGCAGTAGGAGGCAGATTTGGGAGAAGTAAGTTCCTACAGGGCTTTAGCCTTCTGCATAGCTCTGCTGCAGAAAAGCTGGATGACTTCCATATCTCTTAATGGGCAGCTTTTGCCTACTGCCTATGTCCAATTTCTCCCTTTGATCTGGCTCAGTAGCCTATAAATAAAGTCAAAATATAAACATCGATATCCATATCACAGAGCCGAGGCAGGAGGGAATTTTTAGTGGAGGGAGAGGGCTTAATGCACAAAATAACTTTGACATTTTGTTGTACTCACCGAAAAACTCCTCAACACCTACAGCCTGGCTAAGACATTTGAAAATACAGATGAGTTTCCAATCGATACACAGCCTATCCCTGGGAGGAAAGTAAGGCATAACAATGCCTTGTTATATATCCACTATCCCAGTGGGACAAATCAATGATTCATGATTTTTCTAAATGCCAGGCTGTACCATACCCTTCCTCATCCTCCTCACTGGTGCATATTTCCATAACAAAATGAACTGGTTTGGTGCCCTGACCTCAGCTGTGGTGTTTGCTACAAAATTTCGCAGTTAACCCCAGCTTCAGCACCTCAGGATGCTCCCACTGATGGGCAAGGCTGGTATTTCTTGGTCTGAAATCCCACCAGCTCCAACTGCTGAGCTTCGAAAAGAGAAAACCTAATGGAAAAATGTACCAAGACCACTGAGGAGACATGAGAAGGAAGAAGACTCAGTCCTCAGAGATGGAGGTGCTGGAGTGAAAGCTGACTAAGTCAGTAGGTAAGACAGATGTGCATTGAAGTCTTCCAACATCCAAACCACTTCTTCTCCTTGTTCTCCATTATTCCTTGTTCCTACAGTTTGCTTTGAAAAAGGTTGCACAGAATCAGATTCCAATTGGGGAGCTCCCGTGCATGGATGGCAAGAGGGAAGGAAGGGAGAGACTATGGGATATTCCTCCCCCCAGAGCCATTGTCTCACAGCAGGGAAACTCAGGGACAACTCAGGGATGGAACTAACACAGATCCAAGGCGAACAGAGCACAGGGCTTACCTTGGCAGGAGAGTTTCAGCTGTGGAGCTGGGTTAACATGCTCCAACAGAACAACTTGGAGGGAAGGTTGGTGGCATTCCCTGGCCCTGCTGCCCACCCCAGCTATTGCCAGCACTGCCTGTGTGGTGCCTGCCTGGCATGGGAAGGCAGAAGCCTTGTGGTGACCCAGCCAGCTGGGCTGCCCTGGGCCAGGCAGGGGGAGAGAAGGCAGCCGGAGCTGTCAGCTGCAGGAGTCCCCTCCGTCTGGCCTGGAGGCAGCCAGGCAGGACTTAGGATGGCAGCCTAATTTTGCAAACATTATCTCTGCTTTGTGACTGCAGAATTGAGACACACACAGATGAAGCGCCCGCTGAAATTCAAAGCCCAGCCACTGTGCAGAGCTTAACACACATCTCTTGATCACAGCCTAATAACTTAAAACACAAGACTATCCCCTGCTCTCCTCCCCACAAACATCTCAGTAACCATTAAACATTCAAAGGGGAGCAGCAAAGCCTACACACCAATTAAACCGTGTTTCACTTAAACAACATCTTTGTGATGGATGTGCTGCTTCTGTAGGGCTCTGCTTCTCCTCAGCTGCTGCAGCAAGGAGTTTATAATACAAAAGTTCCCACCCTTGTTAAGATTTCGTTGCCTATGTTCACTCACAGAGGCTCCCCATATTTATTAGCAGTTTGGTAACAAAGCGAAGCACTTGTGAAACTGGCCTCAAGCTCTGCTCGCTGAACTGTGAATTAACTGTAAATATAATTAGAGCTCTACCTCACACTTGGGACTGGGAGGAACAGGAGGTCTGCCCCAGAGCTGTAACTACAGCAGTACGCAAGTCCAGGGCTGACAAAAATAGCAACCCCAGCTAAAAGAGCAGAATTAATTACGTGAACTGTTAAAACAAGCTACACAGAGTGGTTTTTCCTCTACTTCAAAATTAAGGGGAAATTCCTTCCTGCACTGTTTGAGGAACGAGCAACAGTTGGAGCAGCCACAGTCCCCTCCCGCTGCACTACTGATTTCCAGGAGTTCTGATTCCATGAAGCACTGCTCAGTCACAGAGAATGATTAAACCAAAATTTTCTAAGACAGACAAACACTCAAACTGATTTTCAAAGGTACCCTTCTGCACCCTTTTAGAAAAATCCGGCCCTCTGGTAAGATGTTGAGCACAGCCATTGTGAGCATCCCTAGGCAGCTCCTCCCCAAGGAGGAGAATGGCGCTCTCATAAGGCGAGCAATAAGAGATGAGCAGGGCTGTAATGGAAGGGAAAAGAGAGCTGTGACAGCTTAAAACTCAAGATATTTTCAGGAAATGATGTAGTGTTCACCCTGTTGGACTGGAGGAGCCTCGGCAGGCAGAAGGGAAGGTAATAATGGGTCAGCAAGGACCAGAGGGAGCAGAACCGGCTCGGTTTGAGTGCAATATAGATCAGATGGAGTGATCCCAAAAGGGGATCTGTCAGAAAAACTGCAGCAACAGTTACAAGTTACAGTTTGGAAGACTTAGTCTGACAGTCAGGAAGGTATTCCCCCAGAGAGAGCACAGGAACAGGCACCAGGGAGAGGATGAACCCCCAGTCCAGGGGAAGGGGCTTTGTGGCTCATCTCAGCAAAACCACTGCTCATGTAGGCAACTGTCCTCCAAGCAGGAGGCTGGAAACCTCCAGAAGATCCTTCCAACCAATATTTCCACAGTGTCACCTATGTGAGACCAAATGAGGTGCATTTGGTAGGGTACTGCACCCATCCACACATTCCTGCCCTAAATCCGTGACCGTAGAGGAAGGCAACGCACCATAAATCAAACAAAAAGCCTCGTAACATAATGTCTCCTTGTGTTGCCTTCTTCCATAAACAAGCAAGATTTATGTATTCCTGGGACTGTTAACAAGAGCCATTTGTCTTTATTTCTGCACATAACTAATGAAGACACCAGCAGCATTGATGAGTCTCGTGGGATTAATTAATGAAGCCATTTTCAAAGGGGTGTCTGTGGGCTTGGTTTCTCTCCTGCTAAAGGAAACGTAAAGCCCTTTTCAAAGCATAGGATGAAATTTCATTTGAGAGACCAATGGCCCATGTGAGTGCAATCATTACCAGGCCTAGCAAAAAATTACCAGTGTCCAAAAGGTTGACAACTTTCTCAAGTTTTCTTTAACTACTGCTGTAATTAATAACTGTGTTACAGTTATTAAAGCAAGGCCATAAAAGGAAAAAAAAGAGAAGCCAGAGGGTCCATATGGCTCCACATGCTGATGGCCAGGACCGAGGTGGTTCTTTTAGCTACCCATTTCAAACCAGCCTGGAGGAACATGAAATTCAGGACTCTTCTCTTTCCCAGGAGAATCACACAAATCAAAAATCAAAAGGTCAGCAGGGCTCAGCATCCTATAGTCTCATGTTTTCTATAGGTTCATCCTCCTATTGAGTGACCACGTTGGGAGGGGTGGAAGGACAGGACTGACCGGAAATACTGGAGACAGTTTAAACTTTGTAAATATGAGCTTTCACCAAGACGACACAAGCAGAAATGAGTCATTAACTTAATTCATTTTATGAAAAAGTTGAATAAAGGTTAATAGAAAATTAGTCATCTTTCCTTAGTTTTTTTTCCTATCCATCCTATATAATTTAATTAAAAACGTGCTGTTGAGTTCCAGAGGATGATTAAAAATAACCTCTTAAAATAACCCCTTTTCTATTAAACTCCTTAGGTTTGTACAGGAATTCCTATAGAACCTTATTAAATTTCTGTTTACCTCTGCTACATTTAATTTCTATTCTACACATCTCTTCCTTAAGTCCAAAGGGATTTCATGAGGGTGGTGGCTTATTAAATAAATATTCTTTCCCATGGTTGGCAGTCCAAACTTAAGATCAGTGCAGGAGAATACCCACAGTGTAAAAAACTCTTTAAAAAGCAACGTGATCAGCTTTGCTTTTCTTAAGGGAACACAGGATGACAATTGAAAAGAACTTTTCTAGTTATCGCTGCTGTAACTTAGCAGAACAAGACAGGAATAAGGTTGGAATGGCTGTTGTTGGTTAGTTTTTTTACCTCTTGGTATTTTAAATTTCACAGTGGTGCCTGCAAGAACACAACCCATAGCAACTCAGTCTCTCTGCAGGCTTGCTGAAAGCCAGGAATGTTTTTTCCCAGTTTTCTTATGTTGCTGTGTACAGAGCTCCGTAGCATTTATTAAAACAAGGCCAGATTGCTTTACAACAGGTAGGATATATTCAACAAAACCAAAAAAAGTCCAGAGCTTGCAGGCATATGAAACCCATTCAAAACAGCAGAACACCCCTATTATCCTTACTCAAGCAGGTGCCTCTTGCTGTCAGCCCCCTTGAAAATTTGATCCAGCTAAATTCATTCAGCTGTTTCTGCATTTGGTTCATCCACATTGAATTTGTGACTAAATCTACACAAGTCAGAAGCCCAGAAAGGCCTGTCCAGGTTGCACAGACTTCAATTTTTAAGCAGCAAAACAACCAGCAAATCTCACACCCAGAACCCACCTTGCTGCACGTCTGATGATGCAACACTGAGGAAGCAGCTTTGGGGTGGTCCAGTATTATAAGCTTGGCTTCACCAAACCGGGTTTGCTGAAGGTCTGCAATGGGACTTAGGTGCTTAAATATCTTACTGGACTTTATTTTTTTTTTTTTCTGTGCTGATGAAAATCATGGGAATACACGAGAACTTCCCAGGGAAGATAGGAGGTGAATAGTCACCTGCGGTCACGTGCGATGGGAAGCAGACCTGGCACATGGCACATGTCCTCACCACCAAGGCTTCAAAAAAAAAAAAAAAAAACAACCTCCAGGAGCAGTGCCAATGTCTTTCCTGGCCCACAGCCGCCTGCCTCCACAGCACAAGATTGATGCACAGGCAGAATATGCCATTTCGAAACTAACTGCACAAGAAAATCTTCTTTAATATCATGCAGCCAATCCTAAGGGGAACAATTATAGAAGATAAAAAGAACAGACAGGAGAAAAAAAAATTCACGTAGTTTTTACATTTCATTAGGAAAGCCTGTGGATTTGGCAGTCACCTTGAGCAGCATTAAGGAGGGAAAGGAGGAGCCAGTAAACATTCAGGAGCTGTAACACTGCAGCTCTGCCCTCAGGTAACTCTGCTGCCATTAAAGGCCAAATCTAATAAGAGCTCATTCTGTCTTGCAAGCCAGAAAAGCCTTCAATAATCAATTAAACTGAGATAAGGCTGCAGCTGATTCCATGTAGACGGGCCACTCAAGCCTGGGCCCCTCATCAGTTTTCCGAGATCAGTATGGATCAATGCATCATGGTCAGGCACGTATCAATCATCCCTAAAGGTTGGGATTGAACACCAGCTCTCTGAGCACAGAACAGGAGCCCTCCCTTATTTTTCTTTGCAAAGCTGAGACAAAGCTGTTTGGTTCCCCAAGAATGGTGTGGAAGGAGGACTGAAGAGGAACCTTTCTGTTTAGAAGGAACACCACGTTGCATGAAGGGGGGCTGTGTTCTTTAAGACCCAGAATGACAATCCCAGCTATGATCCCTGTGCAGAGGACCTTACAGCAGCTGTCTAACTGCCATGGACTCAGTTCCCTCATGGCTTTATTGCCACTGAACCTTGCCTGGTTTTCCACCCCAACACCAGATTCTCTTTTCTGAACAGAACGGAATAATTCCTAATTTGAATTCCACTGCACAACAGAAACAGCCTGTAAAATCTTAAAAGTAAGCCAGTTCCCCCTAGCAGAATAGAAGATATATTAGGCTTCAGGACTGTATAGAGAAGACCATAAAATTAAAATAACAGACATCATAAGAGTTTGATAGCATCATCCAATCTCAAAGATCTCAAAATACATTACTAACTGCAACAGCCATTGCTCTGTTAGACAACTGCACATCTCCAAAGTGAATCATATCTTCGAGAGGAGTTTAAAAGTCTTTTTGTAAATGGAAGGTACTTTGTTGATCCACGAAACGCTACCAGCTCTGGGAGGGAGCACAGCAGCACTACACAAAGGTCATAACATTCACCATAGGTGTGCCTGTTACTCCAGCTCAGTTTAGACAGCAAGAGTAAATTAGCATTTACTCTCTCACCAGCAGAGAAAGATCATCCTATAAATGTACTTTCATCAGCTTTATGTAATTCAGAATCTTCACTTTCTTTGCTCTCCCCAGTACTTGATGCCTAAAGAGCAGATTCTGTGGTTAAAAATTGGTATTGCTATAGAGTAATGTAATAATAATATCCTTTTTCAAGCCAACTCCCACAGGCTCCTCACTGGATGGTTTAATCGAAAATGATAGTTAACAGTTGCCTCAGTGTTTTCATTAGTGGCTACTTTTTCCTTTTTTTTTTTTAAGTTTTAGTTTATACAGAGATAAAGCAAGCACAATCTGTTCTAAAAAGTTTCTGAAGTTCCCACTTCAGTGTTGTTGATTCAAAGCAGTCCAATAGACTTCTTTTTTTAAAGTCTTATTTCTTTTTTTATTATGTGCCTTTTAAGAATAAGCTTGATTTATCCTTTATCCTCTTTCTGCAGACACGGGAGAGTCAGATCTATACTCAATATCCAACTTTCACAAAGAGAAACTCATTCTAACATTTTTTTTTTTTTTTTTAATGCAAAACCTAGAATTCAATTTTTAGGTCTCTCAAATACCTCCCGATGCTGATAAACAGGAACATAATCCAAGCAAAATAAGTGTCTCAAATCCTCACAGCTAAATTCCAATTTCTGTGCAAATTTCAAACGTTGCCCTCCGGTTCCAAAAGTTACACATTGCACAAGCAGATAGTAAAGCCAGTGACCCGCTTTGTTCTGCCAAGTATATAACATGTCACAAAATATTGCAGAGGAAAGCTCAAAATTAGCCATTCCAGCACCTTCATAATCAGTGGAAAAGAACACTGGACTCCCCCGAGCCACCAAGCAGGTCTCCATACTCTGACATTTTCATTATGAGAGCTTGTTTTCCAAGTCATTAATTTGTCAGCATTTCCACAGTATTTCATAACTCCAGAAGAGCAGCAAAATAAAGCATCTTGAAATTAAATGCCCAAAGACTTCCCATCCACTGCAACTCACAGGAAACCGCTGGTTTTCGCTTAAATATCCACCCCAGCACGGCCGTGCCCTCCAGCTCAGAAAAAAAGCCGGAAGATGGGAACATATTGCTTTTCCCTCTCAGCTCTAGGAGCAGACTTCAATAGGGGAAAATATCAGGCTTAAAAGCTCTGGTTAAAGTCAGGCATTGAGCATTTGAGCATTCATGAAGTCGTTGCAAGGATCCTCTGGCAGCAAAGCAAAGAAAAGCAGCATCCTGCAGGATGGAGCTTGACTCCCGAAGAGTTAGACAAGCTTCTGAAGATCTAGTCCTTATGCACTCATTCCAAGAGATGCCAGCAGCTAAACTTTGCCATATCTGAGTGCAGAGAAAGAAGACATCCCTGGGCAGAGCCTGTCAGATTATCTATTTTCTCTGCTGCCCATAAAACTTTGCACCGCAAACCCCAATATTTTATACAAATTTTTTTTAAAGGAAGCTAACTCTGAAGGCTCCCAAAAGAGCCACTAATCCCTAAGCAATCCCAGAAGGCAATCTACTCAATGCTCATTTGTACTGGAGAGACAATTCTGCATTTTTCCTTGACTCAAACTCACGCTCGCTGCCATGGGAATAAGTTGGGCAACATGATAAACATACAGGTGGCAGAACAGAGACACATCAAACCAGAGGAATCCAAGTCAGGGCGGAGGCACAATGTGTAAAACCCTGTCTGTGGGAAAAGCATCAACTTCATTCATTAACACTGTCCATGGATTTTTGCTTTTGTTATGCCCTTTGCCACTCACGTTCTATAAGTACTAAGCAAACCCCCACCCCATCCCTCCATCCAGGGCCTGGCACTACACACTGATCCAAGGAGGAAACAGTCACTTTTTGCTGAAACAAAGTATTGAAACCATCAGAGTTGGCAATTGAGAGCATCTTTCAAAAGACTGACCAAAAGCAGGACAAAACTTGAGATTTCCGAGTCGTCCATTTCATACACATCCTGCAAAGTAAAGACTTGAGCACATACCACCTTAGAGATACTTTTTTCTTGATACAGAGGATAAAGGAAGAAAAAAAACCACAATTGCCACACGTCACAACAGCTGCTAGTTGTCAGCTGCAGTAAAAAGGAAAATGCCATTTCTGCTTCTAAAACCAGGACCACGAGTGTTGCACCCTAAAGCAGGACAAAGCCCTCAAAGGTAATCCCTGGGGGTGTCACAGAAACACCACCCTCGTGACGGCATAAGGAAAGTCAGCAAATTATTTCTGAGGGCTTTATGGCCTCAAGAATACCAGAAGGAAAAAGAAAAAAAAAAAAAAAAAGAAATACACCTCATTTCACCTGCATGTACTCTACGTGCTCCTATATACCATACATTTGTCATATTACTGTGTGCATGTTATTATCTAGGGATACATCAGAAACTGCTACCAAGGTAACAAGGATAGTAATAAACAGCAACCAGGGGGAAAAACACCACCAAGAAGACAATGCATTACCTCAGGTTATGTTTTCGCTCCCCCTCTTACAGCCTCTTTGGTTATTAACATATCAAATATTGGATTTGTATAATTTGACATCTTTTGCATTTTTTGAGAATTATGATCAGAGTTTTTAATAGCTCTGCTGAAGGAAAAAAATCTCATTAAGGACTGAAGACAAAGTGCTCTGAGATTTCTCACACAAGGGACTCTCCAGAGGAGACATATTTGTGTGAGTCAACAGCATATGTCACTCTCAGAAAATAACGCATTTGAATGAGACCTTCTCTCTGCTAGTTTTACTTAATGAACAAACAGAACAAATCTTCAGCACTTCTCTTCGAAAGCGTGCATGGCAAGGCATAAGTTAAACTGGTTTTCAGACTTCACCATGGCAGGCAAAGAATTTTCTGATTCTGGTACAGATCTTGGGAGAATTGGCAGCATAGGGCAAAAAAGAGCATTTATTTCCTTTTTTTATGATAAGATGACAATTCAGGAGCCTAGCAAATCCTTAAAAAGAAGTCTCTAGTGGATGGATGCAAACAGAAATGAGCCCAGGCACCTCTGCTGCTGTTTTGCCAATTACATTTATATACCTGGCCCAGATCAGCAAAGGGAAAATTGAGCTCTTTCAGGGGCCCAGGTGGACTCTCAGTCTCAGGTCTTGACAGTTTTCATTTCTTAACTGTTTTTCAAATGAAAGTGGATGTTTAGAGAAGAATTTCCATTTTCATTCAGTGCATGAGAATGGCCTTTCTGGATATAGCTGTTTCACAAAAGAAGGCACTGCTTGATCATACTTCCAGCTCAACCAAAAAAAAAAACCTGAGGACTCTAAAGACTTGCCAGGGGAGCACTTGGGAAAGACTGCTGCTTCCCCAGCCTTTCTTATCTGCGTGCATTGAGTCAGGTCTCCCAGCTTTCATGGTAGCCCTTGTATTATGATGATGATGATGATGATGAGTACTACTACTATTATTACTATTCCCAAAACAACACCAGAAGTGATACAATAGGTGGGAGGTGAGGTGGGCTCTACTCTGCTGAACACTAACATAATTACACATGTTCCAGTTGCACCACAGTGCCTTTCTGTCTGAAAGTGAGTCAAGGGTCCAAAGGAGCTCAAATGGAATTTAAATTCCCAGGGAAGGGTTTACAGACAAAAAAAAAGGAAAAAACATAAAAGTCTCAAAATGGGTGCATTTGATCTAAATGTCTTGGAGAGACAGATATTGAAACCCCACAGAACTATATTTAGACTCACTTTTCAAAGGATAAATGGACTTCAAACCTCTTCATTAGCTCCATTCTTCAGCAGTGGTTTATTCTGCTAAAAGCAAACCCGCTGTACTTCGGAGATGAGTGTGGTGACCCCTCTTCCCACAGTGGTTACAGGGCACTGGGAGATTGAGGGTCCCTTCCCACCTCAGGCACGTCCCCATGGAGACATGGCTGGGAAAGGGGATGCTTACTGATTCAAGGGCTGTCAACACATTTGGGGTGGAAAACCCCACCCAGAACAACCCATGGCTGTGCCCACACCTGCCCCTCTCCACCCAGCAGGACCAGGGGTCCCGCTCCCCTGTGTACAGGACAAATTACCTCTGCAGCAATCAAACAGAGAACCAAACCACTCTTTTTAGGATGACTAATTGTTAGACAAGACACATCCCACATGTGGCCCGCTCCTCCTCAGCACCACCAGCCCAAACTCAACATGCAGGGGGGAGCAAAAGGCGTTGCTCTCTTTTGGTTACCTGTGAAAAGCCACACAGCAGTGACCCAGGGACGAATCCTCCTGCAGAGTCAAGCCAAGCTGCCTCTGGAGTCCTGTCCCCGCAGCAAAACTGCTGAACATCCACCTGGAGCCTGCTGGCCCCTGGGGACACGGTGTACAGGATCACTGCTGACACAGCAGCTCCAGCCCTGTCCCGAATGCAGGTCAGCTCCTCTCTGCCAGCCTCGCTGCTGGCGCAACACAAACACGGATGCTGCAGCCACGGGGTTGGATCTGGACCACGAAGAGCCCTGAATGA
>NW_020955628.1:5945-11800 GCF_003031625.1 Empidonax traillii | reverse complement strand
TCCACCTGGAGCCTGCTGGCCCCTGGGGACACGGTGTACAGGATCACTGCTGACACAGCAGCTCCAGCCCTGTCCCGAATGCAGGTCAGCTCCTCTCTGCCAGCCTCGCTGCTGGCGCAACACAAACACGGATGCTGCAGCCACGGGGTTGGATCTGGACCACGAAGAGCCCTGAATGACCAGACCCCGTGGTGCTGTGGGTCACAACACCCCAAGGCCATGGGGAACAACTGCCTCCCAGCTGCAAAGTGCCCCACCAGAGCCCCCACACCACAGAAGTTTTTACCGAATTTCAGCTCAGAAAGTTGGTCAGCTGCAAGGAAGGGCAACCAGTTTGAACAGGTCAGGCATGACCTGGAGGGGCAAACACGGCAGACTCTCCTCCAGCCTCTGCAATAATGCATTTTACAGAGAGAGATCCCCATGCTCCAAGTCAGCTCAGATTTAAGAAGCTGCATACTTCAAATGTCTCTGAAGAATACTAAAATGAAAACTCGGTCACACTGCACTGTGACTACTGTGAAGCACTATTAAAGAGAAGCTAACATTTGTTTTCAATTACCCAGCGTATATTTGAAAGACTAAAATTGTCTCTAAAGTATTAAATAAATGTGTGTGTTTACTGTGCGCTTGTGCATGGAAAATGAAAGTTGTCTGACAACCGTTTCCAAATACCAATATTTTACCAATATCATTATATTGACATATAATGAGTCTCCCTGGGCTTCAGACCATGTTAAAAAGTAAAATTAGAAAGCAGAGGTTTGCTAAACACTGCTCTTCGAGATGTAGAATAAATGCAAATGATAAAGCTAGGATTTTATCCCCATATCTCCATTTTGTTCATAGCAGATCATGTTGCCATTTTAGTCAAACTCTCCTGGAAAAAAAAAAAAAAAAAAAAAAAAAAAAAAAAAAAAAAAAAAAAAAAAAAAAAAAAAAAAAAAAAAAAGACAGAGAGAGCAGGAAAGTTTGTGGCAAATGCAGAATGACATCCATAAATTTATGAACTAACTAGACTGACATTCAATGCAATGCAAAGTGTTTGCCAATCAATAGCCATGAGCATCATTTCCCCGCGAACAGCATTCCTGTGCCACAGCCTCCCACCAGCAACAGGCAGTGCCGTTTCCTGCTCAGCTTCACCATCACTGCAATCTCCCCCGATCAATGATATCGACGGGTCTGCAAGACCAAAATCCAGCAGGCACAGACAATGCCGAGGCAGAGGACAGCGGGAATGGGTGTGTGGCAGGGACGGCGCGGGGTGAGCGGTGCTCCCGCAGGGTTGCTTAGCGATGTAACCCCTGCCTGCCCATCCTGACGCTGCTCCCGCACACAGGGAGGAGAGAGATTTTCAACAGCAACCCAAATACTGGCGAGGAGAAGCAGGAGGAATAACCGCACGCAAGAATAAGTGCTCTGCCTTTTCTGTGTGGTTTTATGAAAATTTAACTCCCAGTTCTCCGTAGCATCACAGGAAGCAGGGAGGTGTTGGTTGATCTAGGCAATGCCTTGATTCCCCTGCTGGCATCCCAGTGACTTCAGTGCCCAGAAAGAAACATGAAAAGAAAGCTGCCCTGGGAATTGGAGAGCTTGGGCACAGTCACCACAATGGTTTTGTCCCTCTTTCTGTTGCAAAGTATCACCAGCATGTAAACTTTTCCCAACTACTAGACCGTTTTGCTGGTATCTCCAGTCAGGATGGATTAACGGCACCAGAGATTGATTTGAGTCACTGACACAGCTGTGTCAGTCACAGCTGTGACAAATGAAAACCATCATATTTAAGGGCTGCAATGCCATAGCTGGACATGGCAGGCAGGGCTCTGGAGCAGTGCTCTGGGATATGCAGATGGGACAGAGGGGCCCGTGCTGCCTGAAGCCTTATCCAGCAGAGGCTGCTTATACTCAGATAAAATGAGCTATATAAGTCTGCCTCACACAGGAGAGACACTGCACACCCAAGCAATAGCAAGGGAACAGGCTGCTTAATTTTTTTGTTACTCTTCACATTAAGCCCTTCAATTAAAGACTTAACTCAGATTTGTTAGATATATATTAGGTGCTAAATTCCTTCTGATAATTGCCAAAAGTGACCCGCAACATAATCCTGCAGTTCCTGTATTGCTCCCAAATAGCCTCAAACAAGGCCATGGGGGAAATAAAAAGGGCTTCTCAGACCCTTTTTGTGCACCTGTGCAAATAGCAGGTTTCTAGTGGACAATTTGCTGGCTTTGCTCAGTATCAGCACCTTCACTGCCCAGGACCCAGAGATCCCCAGTGGGGACCAAGTAAATGGTCAGCAATAGCAGGGTGGATGCAGCATCCCTGTGGAGCACACACGAGGGATGTCTCTGAGTCAATCACCGAAAATCCCTCTGCATCAAACCCCGTCAGAGCAGTTAGATCATCAACTAATAACTGTCAATCTCGGTTATTTGCAATGCTGCGAAGACTTCCATAATTCTCTTAGAGATATAAAAAAGAGGTGCTCTGATTTTGCTTTAAATGAGAGCATGTGATAATGTTAGCTGCTGGTAAACCTCGGAGACTGTATTTATACAGCACCAGAAGTGTTTCCAAAGATGGAAAAGAAATGCATTTGGGCCGCAAGACCTTAAAATCTACAACCTGTACCCTGCAAACTTTGATGCCTCTGCCTAAGCACGTTGCAGGATCTGTGCCTGCTGGTATTGTGATCACCCCAACAAGGCCACACTGTGCAAAGAAAGCTATGAAAATTTGACACTGTATTATTCTTTCTCCTAAGGCCTTTTATTTTTTAAGTGTAGGGGAGGATATAGTAGACCCAGAAACTACAGTTTCCCGCTTGTACACAAGAGGCACAGCACAAATTGCACAATAAAATACCTTGAAGCCCTTTCCTAAGCAGAAGGCAACGCAGTGTTTATAATTTATTGCAGAGGATCATGTTCTTCCAGGTACCAGGAGGGAAACACTGTCACTGCATTTCAAGCATCAAAACCTCCTGGAAAAAGAAGAAATCAAGCTTGTGCCTGTGTGGTCACTTGGTGCAGCTGCTGGAGGTAGATAGGCAGAGACAGTGCTGCTGTATTAACAAGGTGTCTCACTCCAGGTGCTAAGAGATCCCCCATCCCTGTGGGCCCAAGAAAGCCTGTCCTGGAGAGAGGGCAGTGACTCACACTGGTTTGCTGGGTGGTTGCACAACCTTGCAAAGGGAGCAGTAACACCGGTGGTTTCTCCTACTGTATTCTTATGTACCTCGATGGCCTGAGCAGAACTTGCCAGTTCATGCAAAGCCAAGTGAGTGCTGCTTAAATCCCACCTGAACGTGGGCACATTAACAACAGAGAAAGGAAGAGGAAAGAGAAAATGCTAGAGGGGAAAACTAATTCCCAAAGCAGGGGGAGATATTCAACCCCAGATTGCTTAACTGGCAAGAGAGGCCGGACAAGTGGCCAAGATTGTCAAGGTTTCATGCCTTCAGCTGTACAAGGTGTATATATAACCAAAAATATTCGCCACTGCTTTCATTGCCTGTCACACAGGGGTAATTCCCTGTACCCAAGGGCAGGAACACAAAATGTGGTTGAGTCAAGCGGGATGACCAGCTCAGCCCCACACCTCCTGCTCCAGTCGGATGCTGTGGGATGATTCCCAGGCCAGGTCGTGCAGTGCTGTACAGGATGCAGGAGCTAAAGGCTCATCTCTATTCCTGGCTCTAGCAGGGTCCAAAGTTACTGCATATCCCTGCCAGTTCCTTCTACCCGTGGAGCAGGGATAACTGTGCTTAGCATCTTTTTCCTGCAGCTTGCAGAGTGCTTTTTAAAAAGAAGCAGGTGTGGAGAACTGCTGGTAGAAAGTATCATTAAAAAAAAAAAAAAGCCACCCTCTAGGTGAAAATCTAAAGTACAGCAAACTTACTAAAACAGGATGCAGCTTTTCAGCTACACCATCCCCGTAGCTTCTCTTCTCCCCTGAAGTTAAATTGAGGCAATTTTCATGAATACGTTAAATTGGCATGAAAAACTAAGAACGAAGAACAGTTTGTTTCTGCTTTAGAAATCCTTCTCTCCTGGTCTATTTAGATTGCCTGCCAGTATCCAGCATCTTCTCCACTTTCAATTTACCTTCAGTGTTATCATACATTCATTCTATGATTCCTCACTGAAAAGAGGAAAAACATCAACAGTAATTCAGCCTTCGTTTTGGGGTCACTTAAAGGAGATTTCAGCCACCCAACACGGTGCAGGTGAGGACTCCAGATTATTCACCTTTTGGTCCTGCAGGTGCTGTTTCTATGAAGCTAAATAAGTGCCCATCTAATGGAGGTTTTTCCAAGAAGGAGCTGGAGTGACCATGGAAAGAATGGTAGAGAGGGCACAAAGTAAAATGACATCATCATAAGGGGTGGGGGAGTGGGGAAAAAGGAGGATCTGGAACCACCTCCTTTTAATGCAAGGCAGAATTCTACTGTGCTGAACATACTGACTGGCTGCTTTCCCAGGTAAAACGCCACTGCTTGGAAAAAAGAGTCAATTACTGCCTCGAGGAACCCCCCTGTGGAGGCAAAAAGGGTATTTCAGACAATGTGTTGAACCCTCTCCATGATTAGAAAAAGGAAAGAGAAAGCTGCCTGTGTGTCAAGCCAACACCTAGGAAATACAGGAAGATGTGGGACCCTTTTTTTTAACCAGAGGCTGGCAAAGGGGGGACCATCACATGCCCTGCCCTGGGCTGCTCCACCTCCACTTCAGAGCAAAGCAACCTGGACCAGCCCAACAAGCTCAGTGCTTGGCACAGGGATGATGCAAAATACTTCAGGGAAACCTGCAGGTACTCCCCTCAACTCGCTATCTCCAAGAAATTTGCCTTTTTTGTTTTCATCTCCCTCCCTATCAGGGACTGGAGACTTCTGGAAAGCCCTGTCCACCGCGGGCAGCCCCCAGGACGGGGCCATTTGAAGCCACAAAGTTCTCTCTGTGGGGTCAGAGATTTCCTGCGCTCTCAAGGAGGCAGGTGGGCTGTTGCCATTAACTAACTCCATGTCAGGTCTTCTCCAAGGGTTTGGTGAACCTACCCAGGCACCCAGTGACCCAAATCCTGGTGTCAGGGGTGTGGGAAAGGAGTGTTATTGCCCTTGCAATCACAGCAGACAAAGCTGTGAGCCCATAAGGGTCCCTGGTGACAACTCTATCTTCCATCACCTAACAAACACTCAGTTTTAGTTAAAGAAATGAGAAAAGCCTATTTTATCTGAGGGAGAGGGAAAAAAATCTATATATACACACATGTATCTCTCTATAGTGTGTGTGTATATATAGAATATACATATACATGCATACAATTCACAGCTTTCAAAGAGGATGACAGCATGTTTTCATATAGTGCATCTGAAGAAAAGGTCTTGTATCAGTGCTATAGAAGAGAAAACTTTATCTTGAAACTCAGGAATGAAGGGGGGGGGGAAATAAAAAAGAGAGAGAGAGAATGCTTTCCTTCTTATCATGTCTGAGGAACTCAACTATAGTGATGGAAAGATATAAAACCTCAGACAGCAAAGCACCGCTCTGGAGACCACAATATGCATAAAAACTCCTGCAAGCCCTTGTTAAATGTTCCTACCCTCTAGCCCATACCTCCAGGGTGCAATTTTCAGGAGACAGAAAGATTTAATGTGCTTTGGTTGAAATAACCCCCTGGATTCTCGCTGCAGAGACTGTCATGACAGTGTGTTCCTCTGGTTTATTATATTAATAAGCAGAGTCATTCAGAACTCAACATGATGTGGCTCTCTGACTTGCACATGACTGTCTCCCCAAGCTGCAGCAACACAGAGGCCTCTCCCCCACCCCTGCTTGCAAAGGAAA
>NW_020955628.1:2101-5666 GCF_003031625.1 Empidonax traillii | reverse complement strand
ATAACCCCCTGGATTCTCGCTGCAGAGACTGTCATGACAGTGTGTTCCTCTGGTTTATTATATTAATAAGCAGAGTCATTCAGAACTCAACATGATGTGGCTCTCTGACTTGCACATGACTGTCTCCCCAAGCTGCAGCAACACAGAGGCCTCTCCCCCACCCCTGCTTGCAAAGGAAAAAAAAAAAAAGCTTTGTTATTTTGAGGCAAAATAACCACAGCTGCTTACAAACAAGGACACACGTGCAGGAGGCTGCCACAAACACGCAGAGGCAGGGACTGAATTCACCCCCAGTCACTACCCTGCTCCCTGCCAGGCTCCTTGATATGCCAGTGACGCCCCCCAGTCCCAAGCCCTTCATCCCACTCCCACCTCCATCTCATTCATCCCTGTGCACCCAAGGAGCATGTTAAATGTCTTCTCCACTGATTAAAGCCAAATAAAAGTAGAAAACATAAGGCTGTTGAAACAAGAAAAAAAGGTCTAATTCGTGAACAGAGATCTCCTTCCTCTCCCTGGTTTAAAAACAACACTACCCTTGCCTGAAATCACATGAACTTCCCCTAAACCCTCTAATCACTGCTCCCTGCCTTTATTTCCCAGCTGGGGGAAGCACCTTATGTTTATGCACACTGGGCAGCACCACTTGCCTGGCTCTGAAGATGCCTCATGAGCAGCACTATTATTGTCACTTTTCTGGGGTGTTTGGTTCAAGCACAAGCAGAAAGGAGATTGCATCACTGCTGCTGTTATCCCCATGTACACAATGCATGAGGACCCCAGCTGATTTTCTGTTCCCCTTCGCATAAAAGCTTTTTATTTTTCCCTTATAATGCAGCCTCAGGAATATGTTGTGTGGCAGAGGTTTTATACCATGTAAATGACAGATATTGCTCAGGTACTGATTATGTCAAAACCAGCTGTTCACCTTTGCTAGGACTGCAATTATTTTAATAGCAATTGTAAAACTAAATTGGGGAGAAAAATAACAGAAACTTTCCAGCTCAGCTTTCTAAACTAGAGCACTGCCAAGAGTGACCTGACCTCAGACAAGTCACATGTAGCCACTTATTTTAAAAATTAACTGAGCTTGTCCATGCATGGAAAACTGAGTACTCTGTAGGGTTCTGGGCACAAATGGGCCCCAAAAGGTTCAGAATTCAGCCCAGTCACATCTTCTTCATCTATCACCACCTGCTTAAGCTGCGACAGCATCCAGATCTTCCCAGCAGCCGAACAACCTTCTAACACTGACATCAAACATGCAGAATAGGGTCAAAAACCCCACAAGACAATCACATTGACCCTCACCTCTCCTCTTTACAACAGGTTCACTCTCCTCCATAGAAAAATACCAGGATGAAAATAATTTTTTCAAAGGTCCCCTTTTTGCAGCTGGAGCAGCCGTTCCCCATCCCTCCATGTAGTTCCCCTGCTCCTCCTCCTCTCCCTGGATCACAGACAGATGCCAAGCCATGGAAGTTATTCTTTCATTTTACAGCATCTGGTTCCTTGGCAGACTCCTCAGGCAATTATGTTCATAGCTTTAAAGCTGTCTCCAGCTCTGCTTCATGAGTTTGTTGCTTTTGGCTTGTAGCAGTCTCTTCTCATCTTCCCTGTCCATCACACTGGCTGAATGTTGCTCTTAAAATATGGGAATCAGAACACTTACATCTCCTTCTAATTAGGAGCACAAATAAACAATACCCCATGTTGTTCTTTAAACACAAGCACTTATTTTACTTTCACTGTCATTTTTTGGGAGGCCCTGGGCACTCTCTTGGTCTCGAAGCGCCATGTACTTGGAGTCATGTGGAATGACTGACACAGCTTGGACAATTAAACCTCCACACAAATAAAGCAGGGAGTTTTATTCTTTTTTTCAGAGGGGTTTGTATTTTTACTTGGATGCCCCCTCTCACCAACAGTGCTCAAAATCACTGTTTTTTTTTTTTCTGCAGGTAAAAAGGTAGAAAAACATCCACACTGAACCATGGAAATCCCTACCTGGAAGGATTCTCTCACAGAGAAGGATATAGTCCAGCCTTAGAAACAAGTAGCAGGGGAACGTGGGGTCCTTCCAGTACCATAGAAAGGATTTTGCATTTACTGCCAGTGAAAGGTTGCAGACAAACAGTGAGGGACAACATAGGTCATCTCCCTCATCATCAGCCCGATGCAGCCACCTCCTGGGATAAAAGGATAAGCTGATGCTTGATCCTGCCTTTTTGACTAAAGCTGCCAACAACTAACAGAGATCCACACACCTGTTCAAGGACCTGCAGCTCATTTTGGATGAGCCAAGGCAAGGCCACCACAGGGGGACAACCTCTGGGCATCACCAGCTGGCACAGGGTTCCCATCAGTGACCCCTGGACAAGCACCAGAGTAGGCTTTCCAAAAAAAACCGAACCAAACAAAAAAAAATATCCCAAACCGCACTGTCTCAAGGGCACAGAATCACCACCCTGAGGTCTCACAACTTAATAACAGCAGAATAAATTTGATGGAACTCCAGTTTTTAAAGAGGCTTTTCAAACCAACCAACTTCACACATCATCCTCAGGGGATGCCTCATGGAAGCAGCACCTTTGCCGTGTCTCACCAACAGAAATGAGCTGCAAACCATTCCAGAAGCACACCGGCCCTGGCAGCTCCTGACCTCCCGAAATTCTCTCTTCAGAGAAGTCAGTAACAGCCTGGTCTATTCCTCACTGCTTCCCACCATCGTGGCTCAATGCCCAGAGCACAATTAATTGTCCTGGCCTGTGAGAGTGTACATCCAACTGAATGGTGTTTCTCTGCCTCAGGAAAAACCACGAGCCCATAATCCAGATCCCTCCCGGGACCCACCAGGAATGGCTCACGCACCTCCAAACCTGGAGAATGTATGGCCACAGCCAAGAATCGTGATGGGAAAACCCACTATGTGACCCTTTTCCTTTGCTTAAACCTTCTCTGCCTCTGAGCAAGTGCAGAGTCCTCACCATGAGGAACAGAGGGACGTCCGCTGACTGTTGGACAGACAGACATGAGTGATGCAGCCACAGCACTGGCACCCAGTTACAGCAGCTCTGGTCATTTAATGGGGCCAGTGGCTTGAGATGCTTGTGCTGGGCAGGTCAGAGGAGGAGGGATTCTCTCCTCCCCCGGGCAGGAGGGAGGTTGGATGCTCTGTCTTTCCTCATCCCCAGCATCCAAAGGCCCCATCTGGAGCACGGAGCAAACAGACCGAAAATGGTGCTCCCTCAGCACAAGGGGTGCAGCAGGACTGGGCTTCCTCATCACATTTGCACTGATCTCCTCTCTCCCCTCTCTGCTGCAGAGGTGCCCAGAGCCCAGCTGGGAGAGCAGTCCTGGGTAGGCAGGGATGCAGGGCATATTTATCCTTTTTGAAGTAATAAGCCCATAAAGAAAAAAAAATACAACAGATTTAAGCATTTAAATGCATTTCCATAACTGTTTGCAATGATTCTCAGGCAGCAGCCTTCATTAAACTGGAGCTGAGGCTGAGAGCACCAATTAGCAGGATTTAAAAAAAAAAAAAAAAAAAAAAAAAAAAAAA
>NW_020955628.1:0-1761 GCF_003031625.1 Empidonax traillii | reverse complement strand
AAAAAAAAAAAAAAAAAAAAAAGAATGAAAACCACTGCAGTTATCCCCAAATAAGGAGTACAGGCCCAGCCTAATCTTTTATGCCTGACTTTGCTGGAAACGATGGTGGGTTAATACTCCAAGAAGGTGGAGAGCACAGTACTTAGGATGGGCAGGCAGCTCAGTGCCCCTGAGCAGCCCCAAGGCTGTTTGCACAGCACCGTTTGGCTGCTGGGGGAGGAAAGATGTAAAATATGGCAAGTCCATCCTCACATCCACTGCCATAAAATCAAGGAAACAAAGGAAAGAGAAAAATCCTGGCAAAGCACTGGTGGACACCTCCCTCTGTTCATCAGCCCCCAGGCAGCTGGAGGAGGAACAAGCAGCCGTGAACTGTCCAGCAGGTCTCAGCAGTCGCTCACACCCACCGTAGAAGATGCTTGAGCTACTTTAAAATCACATAGAAAATTAAAATTACTCTCTTTTTACAGTCATCCAGTGTTTTGGCAATTGCTTTAGCTTTATGCTGTGCAGGACAGTTCTACCAGTGGACCATGGCAGAGTGGCCTTGTTGCATCCCTGCTACTCAGCTCCCACCACAGGAACTGCTTTCCAAAGCAGTAAAATTACTTATCCAGTTTTCCTCTGCACAGACCCAACCTACAAAGCCTCCGTATCAGCTTTGTCCAGTTCAGCCTCAGACTGGCAGCAAAGACATTCAATTGTGCAAAACACAAACCAACAGAGAAGATCAAATCATCTATTTAAAGGGTGAATGTTATGGATTTTTATTTTTCCTGTAAGAGCCATGAGCAATTATTTTGGAGCACAAAGATCTTAACCATTCATTTATCCTGAGAATGAAAGTGGGAGAAGGGGAAATGATTGCTTTTGCATTATTTGTCGCACTGCCAGTACTGAATCAAAGTCAGAGGACTGCCAGAAGACCTCCTTTGATCCAAATAACTATCATTCTCATAAACATTTCTACAGGGAGAAAACCCAAAACCCCAATCCAATCTTTCCACCATGATTCTAAAGATAAATTTCTGAACAACAAAAGAAATCCTCTTCCTCTACACATAAGACTTTGCCATTCAAGCCAGGCACAAAAGCTTTTTAAAAGAGATGCTGTCGGGGGGGGATCCAGAATTGGACCAGAAAAAGCCAAGCTTGAAGATTCACATCATCAGCCCAACACTGTAACATCACTCAGAGTGAGTTAGAGAGATCAAAAAAATATATATATATATATATATATAAAAGATTTTACATCAGGAACCAATTTACTTTTGCTGCTCCACAGAGCAATCATGCCTCAGGACCCGCAGCTGAATGGCTGTAGCTCACATAACTGGAACAGCAAAGAAAGCAGTGGAGAACTTTAATGGCTTATGAAATTCAATTGAAATTGATGGTTGGAAAAGTGAAACATTTAACACCCCACCAATTTAACATCAGCGCACGCGTGTGCGCGTACACATGGGCATGTACGTGGACCACAAAAGGTGGGAGCTCATTTTCCGCTCACTCACATGTCCGTGACCCCCACAGTGCTCCAGGGAAGGAGATGGCACCCTCATAGACTAACTTAAACAATATATAAATATTTTAACACCCCCAGACCTTTTTCCACCAGAACCTTTAATATAAAATCCACCTCTTGTGAAAATGGCAATATATTATTATGACCTGCCCCGTTCGTGTCTCTGAGATATTAGAAGCCACATTCTGCATTTCATCTTCAGCGAGAGCAGGAACTCAAAAACCCTCCCTGCTATT
>NW_020955627.1:943040-946613 GCF_003031625.1 Empidonax traillii | reverse complement strand
AGCCCTGTAAGGCAATCCATCTACGTCCTGAGGACCTCGCTGCCACCGTCCAAGCGTGCTTGGCCCTGGCAGATGAACCTCAGGATTAAAGGGTGGGCTCAGTTCCGCGCACACTGTGTCTCACCTAAAAAATCCAATGCGCAGGCTGGAAGGTGGAAAGACCTTCCCCGGTTCTTCGTTCGCGAAGACTGGCCATTACATACCTTTGTCCCATAGGATTAAGGATGACAAGCCAAATATATTTATTTAAGTTATTTAAATGTACTGTGATCGTTAGACTAAAATATCATAATCAGGATTATTTGCTACGCAGTGTAAGTACTCTGTCTCCAGGCCAGCTGTGTCAGCTCTGCAGCTTTAGATAAGTTATCAGTATTATCACTTATTGGTTCTTTTTCAGGCACTTTATCAGGTCTGCCATATCTTCACCTGTGCCAGTTTCTATCAGGAGACATTGTTCTTCCTCAGGATGGTTAGGAGTCAGGCTGGTTTCAGCATTCCTCAATGCCAAAAGCAGCCTGACACCCCTTCTCCATTCACCACTGATAGCTCTGCAAGTGGGGGTAGTGTTCGAATTATTTTACCCCCACTCCAGGCAGAGCATCCTGCTACAGGCAGAACAGACTTGCCTCAGGGAATTTAACTTAATTAATTGCCAATACATAAAAAACTTTTGAGTAGCGGTTTGCATTTTTCTTTCAACAACAACAAAAAAACACAAACAAAAAAAACAAACCAAAACAAAACACCAAAAAAAAGGGAAATAAACATTTACACACTGGGAAAACAGTGTGCTCTCAGTGTCCCCTCTTGCTACCACTGCAGGGTGCAATACACTCATTCCTTTCATTGAGGTAATGGGCAGTGCAGGGGTCAGCACACAGCAGTTTCTCTCTGTTGCACTTTCCTATGGTCCAGTGGAGCTCCTCCATGGGCTTCAGTTTCTTTTGGGTGACAATGACAGTTATTTCAGCATGGGCTGATCCATGTGCCACAGTCCCTCTGAGGAAGGATCTGCTTCAGTGTGAGTCCTCCATGAGCAGCACTTTGGTAATATCTGCCCCACCGTGGAGCACATTCAACTTTGGTGTTCCCTGTGCTGTTTCACTCTTTTGTTTCCTCTTCCTCTTTGGTGTTTTCTACCCTTTATTTAAGTATGTTTTCCCAGAGCACCACCAGTTTGAGTGGTGGGCTTAGCTGTGTCTTCCAGTGAATGCACTGTGGACCCAGCTGGAAGCACCTCCTGACCTCACACAGAGGCATCTCCTGTAGCCTCTCCACTGCCAAAACTCTGCCACTGACACTCAACAGCTATTATGGGGCTGGGAGGGACCAAACAAAAAACAATCCATATGTGCATCTTATTAATCAAATAAGAAGCCACTAATATGCTGTTAACTATGTTTTTGATTCCAGATTCCCTCCCAGGCTCTTATCTCATTAAGACATCACCTAGGGTCAGAACAAAAGGGACATCTCCCCCTAACTAAACCAAGGAGACCCCCTAAAACTATTTGTTAATTTTGACTTTATTCATCAGGCAGTTGACATCTAAGTCATCACTGATCTTTCAAAAGAGAAGTTTCAAGAAATAAAATGGCACATTTCCAATCCACTTGAGCTTTCTGCAAATTGTATCCACATCAGAATTAACTGTGAATGTGCACAACAACCAAGAGTGACAAAGCAGACAGGGCTACAAAAAGAGACTTCTGAAATCCCAGGAAGACCACTGACCAGCCATATCCAGGAAACAGCATTTGCAGCTATGGCAACACATCTAGTCCTCACTGACTATGCATTTGACCCTTCTCCTGTTCCCAGCACACAGACCAGAGGAGTAAGAAGGTTCTCATCACAAAATTGCAGAGCAACTCTGCAGTTTCTTATCTCCTTTGCCACAAAACGTCCCAGGAGTACAGAAAAGCTGAAAGCTGCTTGCACTAACCCAGCACAGAGTGCCTCCCTGCCAGACAGCAGTGGGACTTCTCATCTTACTCCACTTTTTTTTCCCTGAGAGCCTTTCTTTACACTGTGTATGGAATACCTATCATCTCAGTGCTAAATGAATGTGAGTCTAAAGCATTCTGGGAGTAGGGTTCACAAATAGATCCAGTCATTACTGAGCATCTCTTTCATATTGCTCATTGTGTCAGGATGAAGTTTTTAAAGATACGTCTGTGAGACACAGAAGTGACTTACCCAGAACATATGTTGTTATAGCAGACTATAAAGATGTCTTTCAACATTAATACTACAAAATCAGCAAAGTTTACAAAGCCACTAAACCTTTAGAACTCCTTGATATACATAGTTGCCTCCAAATACCAAGCATGTCATATTTTTTTCCTTTATACGGGCTCTCTTTCCCATGCTCTTTCTAAAAGGGTATCCTTGTCATAACAACATTTTCAAATTTAAGGTTTAGGGACTCATGCATGTTTAAGTCTGGTCTGTAGCTGCTTAAGGTCCTACTGGGAAGAAATTTGCTTTGGATATACTTGTACATAGGACAGGTTTCAGCCATAATAAGCTGCATGAGGTGCAGAGCAGAAATGCTGAGGAGCAACATCAGGTTTCCCTATGAAAAGCTTTTCTTGTTCACTCTCCTGCCGACCTGCTCATTTATACTGTAGTTGCAGGAGATGCCCACAGGTGAAATAGGCAGTTGTATCTGCTCCTCTGCTATGCAGGTCTGTCAAGCCAGCATGTCCACAGTAAGAGGTTTCATGTTAACATGTGACAATTATGGAATGTATCCAGACTGCTTATTCAATGAAGCAGATGGTCTCCAGGCTTTTGTTCCTTGTAGGTACTCCTTGTAGCCATAATGCTGCTTCTTGAAGCCCTAATACTTTATCTACTACAGGTAATTTCTTTTGAGCAGCTGTCTGAATGGACAGTGGCCAATTTATGAGTCACAGCAATTTATCAAAGGGATTCCGATATTGGCAAAATCACTATGATGGTAATACCCTGGAGACTGGAACTGCACAGAGCAGTTTAAAATAACAGCAACCTGCTGAATATGGTGCTATTGAAACCACTGAAACCACTGAACCCAAATTATGTTTAAAGGACATCTGTTATGGAGCTTGGCAGATTCCAAATACGTAACAGCTCCTGACATATCTTGAGGATATCTGCCACTGGACTAATTATTCCATGTTGATAATGCTTACATGTGCCCAAAGGGACTTGCTGAATCTCAGAACGAAGTGCTCCAGAAGCTCCCACTGCCACGGGCATGCTCCATGCATGCAGGGAGGAAGTAAACATTCTCCTTTGCTTTTCTTGTCAAGATGTTACAGTAATGAGCATAAGAGAAGGAAGCAGGGAACCACTTTCCCCTTGGAGTCTTAATACTGATGAGCAGACAGCAAACAAAGTAAAAATAAAAAGCTGTCTGCCTTAAATGCAGACAGGTAGGCTTTGCATGGTTGAGCTGGTAGCACTGGAGCTAAGAGGTCAGGAAAAGACTGAGCTTTGCCAGAATGAAAACAGGCTGGAGGCTTGCAGGTAGTAAAAGGCAAGTCAGAGACCAGGAAGATCAAAAAAAGATTTTAAAAAAGA
>NW_020955627.1:939207-943019 GCF_003031625.1 Empidonax traillii | reverse complement strand
TGCAGAGAAGACACCCTTGCTTTCTGAACTCCTTCTCAGAGAGCAGTCTGGGCATGGCTGGATCCATTCCTAGCCCCAGACCATCAGTAGTTTATGTCTAAAGGGCTATAGGGATGTAACCAAATCTTTACATACCTTTGTCCCTGGTGGTCTAGGGGGTAAAGGCGCTGCACTGTCACTGCAGAGACCTGGGTTCGATTCCCGGTCGGGGCCCCTCCCCGGGCAGATGGAGCTCACTAGCCCTGTAAGGCAATCCATCTACGTCCTGAGGACCTCACTGCCACCGTCCAAGCTCGCTTGGCCCCGGCAGATGAACCTCAGGATTAAAGGGTGGGCTCAGTTCCACGCACACTGTGTCTCACCTAAAAAATCCAATGTGCAGGCTGGAAGGTGTAAAGACCTTCCCCGGTTCTTCGTTCGCGAAGACTGGCCATTACATACCTTTGTCCCATAGGATTAAGGATGACAAGCCAAATATATTTATTTAAGTTATTTAAATGTACTGTGATCGTTAGACTAAAATATCATAATCAGGATTATTTGCTACGCAGTGTAAGTACTCTGTCTCCAGGCCAGCTGTGTCAGCTCTGCAGCTTTAGATAAGTTATCAGTATTATCACTTATTGGTTCTTTTTCAGGCACTTTATCAGGTCTGCCATATCTTCACCTGTGCCAGTTTCTATCAGGAGACATTGTTCTTCCTCAGGATGGTTAGGAGTCAGGCTGGTTTCAGCATTCCTCAATGCAAAAAAGCAGCCTGACACCCCTTCTCCATTCACCACTGATAGCTCTGCAAGTGGGGGTAGTGTTCGAATTATTTTACCCCCACTCCAGGCAGAGCATCCTGCTACAGGCAGAACAGACTTGCCTCAGGGAATTTAACTTAATTAATTGCCAATACATAAAAAACTTTTGAGTAGCGGTTTGCATTTTTCTTTCAACAACAACAAAAAAACACAAACAAAAAAAACAAACCAAAACAAAACACCAAAAAAAAGGGAAATAAACATTTACACACTGGGAAAACAGTGTGCTCTCAGTGTCCCCTCTTGCTACCACTGCAGGGTGCAATACACTCATTCCTTTCATTGAGGTAACGGGCAGTGCAGGGGTCAGCACACAGCAGTTTCTCTCTGTTGCACTTTCCTATGGTCCAGTGGAGCTCCTCCATGGGCTTCAGTTTCTTTTGGGTGACAATGACAGTTATTTCAGCATGGGCTGATCCATGTGCCACAGCCCCTCTGAGGAAGGATCTGCTCCAGTGTGAGTCCTCCATGAGCAGCACTTTGGTAATATCTGCCCCACCGTGGAGCACATTCAACTTTGGTGTTCCCTGTGCTGTTTCACTCTTTTGTTTCCTCTTCCTCTTTGGTGTTTTCTACCCTTTATTTAAGTATGTTTTCCCAGAGCACCACCAGTTTGAGTGGTGGGCTTAGCTGTGTCTTCCAGTGAATGCACTGTGGACCCAGCTGGAAGCACCTCCTGACCTCACACAGAGGCATCTCCTGTAGTCTCTCCACTGCCAAAACTCTGCCACTGACACTCAACAGCTATTATGGGGCTGGGAGGGACCAAACAAAAAACAATCCATATGTGCATCTTATTAATCAAATAAGAAGTCACTAATATGCTGTTAACTATGTTTTTGATTCCAGATTCCCTCCCAGGCTCTTATCTCATTAAGACATCACCTAGGGTCAGAACAAAAGGGACATCTCCCCCTAACTAAACCAAGGAGACCCCCTAAAACTATTTGTTAATTTTGAGTTTATTCATCAGGCAGTTGACATCTAAGTCATCACTGATCTTTCAAAAGAGAAGTTTCAAGAAATAAAATGGCACATTTCCAATCCACTTGAGCTTTCTGCAAATTGTATCCACATCAGAATTAACTGTGAATGTGCACAACAACCAAGAGTGACAAAGCAGACAGGGCTACAAAAAGAGACTTCTGAAATCCCAGGAAGACCACTGACCAGCCATATCCAGGAAACAGCATTTGCAGCTATGGCAACATGTCTAGTCCTCACTGACTATGCATTTGACCCTTCTCCTGTTCCCAGCACACAGACCAGAGGAGTAAGAAGGTTCTCATCACAAAATTGCAGAGCAACTCTGCAGTTTCTTATCTCCTTTGCCACAAAACGTCCCAGGAGTACAGAAAAGCTGAAAGCTGCTTGCACTAACCCAGCACAGAGTGCCTCCCTGCCAGACAGCAGTGGGACTTCTCATCTTACTCCAATTTTTTTTCCCTGAGAGCCTTTCTTTACACTGTGTATGGAATACCTATCATCTCAGTGCTAAATGAATGTGAGTCTAAAGCATTCTGGGAGTAGGGTTCACAAATAGATCCAGTCATTACTGAGCATCTCTTTCATATTGCTCATTGTGTCAGGATGAAGTTTTTAAAGATACGTCTGTGAGACACAGAAGTGACTTACCCAGAACATATGTTGTTATAGCAGACTATAAAGATGTCTTTCAACATTAATACTACAAAATCAGCAAAGTTTACAAAGCCACTAAACCTTTAGAACTCCTTGATATACATAGTTGCCTCCAAATACCAAGCATGTCATATTTTTTTCCTTTATACGGGCTCTCTTTCCCATACTCTTTCTAAAAGGGTATCCTTGTCATAACAACATTTTCAAATTTAAGGTTTAGGGACTCATGCATGTTTAAGTCTGGTCTGTAGCTGCTTAAGGTCCTACTGGGAAGAAATTTGCTTTGGATATACTTGTACATAGGACAGGTTTCAGCCATAATAAGCTGCATGAGGTGCAGAGCAGAAATGCTGAGGAGCAACATCAGGTTTCCCTATGAAAAGCTTTTCTTGTTCACTCTCCTGCCGACCTGCTCATTTATACTGTAGTTGCAGGAGATGCCCACAGGTGAAATAGGCAGTTGTATCTGCTCCTCTGCTATGCAGGTCTGTCAAGCCAGCATGTCCACAATAAGAGGTTTCATGTTAACATGTGACAATTATGGAATGTATCCAGACTGCTTATTCAATGAAGCAGATGGTCTCCAGGCTTTTGTTCCTTGTAGGTACTCCTTGTAGCCATAACACTGCTTCTTGAAGCCCTAATACTTTATCTACTACAGGTAATTTCTTTTGAGCAGCTGTCTGAATGGACAGTGGCCAATTTATGAGTCACAGCAATTTATCAAAGGGATTCCAATATTGGCAAAATCACTATGATGATAATACCCTGGAGACTGGAACTGCACAGAGCAGTTTAAAATAACAGCAACCTGCCGAATATGGTGCTATTGAAACCACTGAAATCATTGAACCCAAATTATGTTTAAAGGACATTTGTTATGGAGCTTGGCAGATTCCAAATACGTAACAGCTCCTGACATATCTTGAGGATATCTGCCACTGGACTAATTATTCCATGTTGATAATGCTTGCATGTGCCCGAAGGGACTTGCTGAATCTCAGAACGAAGTGCTCCAGAAGCTCCCACTGCCACGGGCATGCTCCATGCATGCAGGGAGGAAGTAAACATTCTCCTTTGCTTTTCTTGTCAAGATGTTACAGTAATGAGCATAAGAGAAGGAAGCAGGGAACCACTTTCCCCTTGGAGTCTTAATACTGATGAGCAGACAGCAAGCAAAGTAAAAATAAAAAGCTGTCTGCCTTAAATGCAGACAGGTAGGCTTTGCATGGTTGAGCTGGTAGCACTGGAGCTAAGAGGTCAGGAAAAGACTGAGCTTTGCCAGAATGAAAACAGGCTGGAGGCTTGCAGGTAGTAAAAGGCAAGTCAGAGACCAGGAAGATCAAAAAAAGATTTTAAAAAAGA
>NW_020955627.1:886348-939199 GCF_003031625.1 Empidonax traillii | reverse complement strand
TGCTTTTCTTGTCAAGATGTTACAGTAATGAGCATAAGAGAAGGAAGCAGGGAACCACTTTCCCCTTGGAGTCTTAATACTGATGAGCAGACAGCAAACAAAGTAAAAATAAAAAGCTGTCTGCCTTAAATGCAGACAGGTAGGCTTTGCATGGTTGAGCTGGTAGCACTGGAGCTAAGAGGTCAGGAAAAGACTGAGCTTTGCCAGAATGAAAACAGGCTGGAGGCTTGCAGGTAGTAAAAGGCAAGTCAGAGACCAGGAAGATCAAAAAAAGATTTTAAAAAAGAAGGTGGTAATTGCAACCTTGTAAATTAAACAAGAAGCCTCAGGAGGTGAAGAAGTAAGTTCATGAAGGCAAGGTCTAGGAAGGCAGAAAGACAAGGACTGCAACAGGGAGAGGTAAATGTAGCCACTACAGCCAAGTTTAAAGGCTTAGCTTATATGATCAGATATATAAAATAAAGGCTGAATGTAGATAACAACCTAGGTTATCTAGGTTATCAAGAAAATCACTCTTGATTGGGAAACAAAGCACACACCTTTCTAGCACTCACATTAATGACTCATTCATTCATCAGTAGGAAAAAGGATTACTTACAACACCTGGGAAGGAAAGCACTGGTGATACCAAATGTGGTGGTAACATGTTTTCAAGCCCAGCAGTTTGTAATATGTGTTTCCCTGCATGGTTGATATGTTTTTTCTTTCTTTCATGCCCTGCTCTATTCACAGTTGACAGGTCACTGCATGACTGGACACATGGCAAGACAGCAAGTGTGATTTACATGTCATGACAATTATGTGAAGTAAATGGCCACTCTTACACAGACTTCAACCCTACAGACCTTCTTGAACATCATATCAGTAGATGTTAGGGCAGGGGGTCGTTATCAGGCTCTGGAGCAGATGCGAGTCCTTTTTACACAGACATTGCTGCCTCAAGCCAAAGGTAGGCATCTCCTGGACAGGACATCCTTCAGGGCCATGGCTTATCACACCATTAGAAAGCAGCTCTTCTGAGTATCCCTAGTTTTACCTGTTGGAAGTAGGCAAGAGGAGGCAAATGTTCTTGGAAGACACACTGCGTGCCTTTTCTTAACTCCCATACTAAATTAGTCTTGAGTTTCCTGAGGACCTGCATTCCTCCATGCAAACCTGCAAAAGTTCATTACATCCCATTCTCCAATTAATTAATGAAGATGATAATGACAACTCCAGTATCAATTGCTTAAGAATGCAGAAATGATCAGTTGCTAGTTGGACTTTTTACCACGGACCACAGACAGTATCCCTCTAAGCCCAGCTGGTGAGCTAATTTTCCACATACTGCATGGGTCACTTATCCAAACTCTCTCTCCTCAATTTGGCTACAAGAATACTATGCAAAACCAAGTAAAAAGTCTTGTTAAACATTTTGTACAGTCAACTAGTCCACTGAATCTGTCATCTCATCATAAGGCCATCAGGTTGGGCAGGTATGATTTACTCTTTGTAAATCCAATCTGACCACCTCAATTTTTTCTTTACTGCACTTTGGTAGTCATGTCTTAAAGGATTGTTTTATAACCCTCCCAAAGAATGAGGTCAGGCTGGCTGACCAGTCTCCTGTAACAATGTGGATCATCTTATTGTCTTTGAAAATGGGTGGCAAATTACATACATATTTTTTTCGCACTCATCCGTGACTCTCTCGGGGCACAAAGACAAGAATGATAGAAGTGGCAGCTCTTCCTACTGACACAGTTTCCTAGAAGGAAATGGGAAGGAGAGACAGATACCAACAAGAGAGGATGCTGCACACCACATCCTACAGTTCTGTATCTACCAGGGCTCAGCAGGAACCAGCAGCTCCTAAAGGCAGGGGCCAGAAGCCGAGGGAGAAACCACAACTGGCAGGGCAGGGTCCTCACCAGCCAAGGCCCCAAACCTGGGCCCATGAGCAGGAGGTGTGGGTGGAGGACACAGAGGACCATTAAGACCTATTAGTGCTCTCAGAGCCATGACAGGATCCATGGTTTGTACAAAGTAACCCCACCAGAGACTTTCACACTGCAAGTGCTTTCAAGTACAGGAAACAACTCGACAATGGGCACAAGTCACATCTGTGATGGGCACCTTCAGTGCTAGGGAATGCCCTCATGCTCACATCTGTCAGTTCAAACAACACAGCCCCAGTTTTCACACAGCATCTTGCCTATCCAAGGCCAAGCACTTGCTGTAGCATCGTGGCTTCAGTCAGCACCGTAAGGAGCAGGAGAAATGGCATCTGATTAAGAGCACTGAAGGCAGAGCCTTCAGTGTCAGATGAATGCAGCAACTATGCAGTAAGTGTAGCACAGGCTGCAGGCCAGACCTAAGTGCAAAGACAGCTACTGAACTGTACAGTAACCAACCAACATAAGAACCGAGCAAAAAGTACATGGCCACTCTATCCCAAAGATCCTAGCCATACCAAAACAGTTGGCACAAGCCACCACGTAAACATGAGTCACAGAGCTAAGATTCACTCCTTGGCATGAGAGGAAGGAGATGTAGCTGTACCCACTGGGACTCAAAACTGGCATTCTCACTTACTGGATGCACAAGGTCAGTAAGCAAACTTCTCCAAATATTTGGAATATAAACATCATGGGTCACTGGATTCAATAATTTCCTATTGAAAAGAATTCACTCAAGCATTTAAATCAGCTTCATATATAATTGTGCAGAACAAAATCCAGACTAAATTCTTGACAGGAACCGTGTGTTGTTTGTACTGGGTACACTTAAGGCTGCAATGAATCTTCTCTAGTGCAGGCAGTATAATACAGGTAACTAAACTCCCGTGAAAATGCAAAATAAAACCTTCTCAGAGTTGCCAACATTATTACAAAATCCTTCAGAGGCAACATTCCCCACAGACTAATAGTTTGGCATCCAGCCAGACAAACAAACAAACAAAAGTCTAAGTTACTAGGACACTGTGCCAAACATGCAATTAAAATCTTCCCAAATAGTTTCCCAGTTTGACAGAATAAACATACATTTGAATGGAAGGTGAGGACTTCTGTTTCCCCAAAAACTCTATTTTTAATTGAACATACAGAGAGTTAGGATATTGGGATGTTATGCTCCACTGGATAATTAGAGATGCCTGCACACATAACTAGTCACCAGTGAAGTAGTACTGAAGGCTTGCAGGCCAATTCCCAATTCCAAGTCAGAGCAGGAATGAAAAAAAAACATGCTGAAGAAGACAGAACACATTTCTGATGTTTCCTTAACATGCTGTTAAGATTTCATTAGAAAAAGCTTGGGTTTAAGTCCAGTTCTCACTTAAAACTACTTCCCTTTAACAAGGAAGATCCAGCATTTATTTTAAAGCTGCTTTTGATCTAAAGGAATACTTTCAATGCCTACTTAACTGCAATCAACACAGCTTGATACTTTTAAACTAAACAAAAAAAGACAAGGCATAGTCCTCCAAAGTTTATTTCAAGTATAAAAGTAATTCAATGAAATATCTACAGGTTTTTCTTTCTGCATAAAGGTTTAACAAGATAGAATCAAGTACCAAATTTCTGAAAAAATATTTTTTGATTCAAAATTTTGAATAATGAAAAGGCACTTAAACAAAAGATACCCAGCAACAAATATAACTTTTCTATCACAGTCAATGTGAAATGAAACATTATCTAACACTTTATAATAAAAGAAATTAATTACAGTCTGTTTAAATTGAGCAACTTGGTCCAGACAAGAGTGAATTCAAACTCCCTGCACTTCAACAACAGCACTTTTCTTTCAAGTGTAAAGACAGCTACAGAAAGAAAGAAAAACAAGTAAGTCTTCAGTCAACTAACACCTTACAAAACTGTTTACAGCACTGAGTTCAAACTAAGAACTCAGTTCAATTTGTACAAGTTACACAAAAAGAAATGTAACAAAACTGGGTAGCAGCACAGATACTTCATAAATACCCCTGATCTGTATGCTTGATTTGAGGGCTTTAAAGTTCTATTCCCAGTTTAAAAAAGTTTCTACAAAAACAGAAGCCTTTTAAAAGCAAAACAATTAGACTAGCGTAAGTAGAAAATAAAAGTGTAATGCTTGGAAATCCACTGCAATCCCTTTCCGGTAGAAATATTCTTCCACTGTCAGTAATGGAAAAGTAATGGAAAATACCACAAGTTAAGTTTTTGAGAATCAGAAAAGAGGCTATGACAATTTAAATGAGTTTGATCTTTTTTTTTGGCCAAGATTCAGAAAACTCCCCTATCTTAAAAAAAAAAAAAAAAAAAGTAAAAAAAATTCAAACATGCTTAAAGAAACAGTACATTTAACAACAGCATTTGCAGCACCAAAGCATATTTGTGCAATAAATACAGAAGAAGATGTCAATTATTTACAAATATGAGGAAAACGGGGGGGAAATTCTAACACCTACCAAAAGCTGTGGTTTTTTACAATTATTCAGAAATATGAAGTAAACTGAAAAAAAGCATCTTAGTGTTGGCATTTTTTTCTCAGTGATACTGAATAAGACCTCTGATACAGGACTGCTATCAAGGCTTTTGCATCTTTTTTTCCAGATACATTTTCCTGTAGGTCTGAAACATCTCTTTTGAGTCCTTGCTTGGAATGTGAAGAGTCTCTCCATCTCCATCCAGGATCTGTAAAGCTGTATCAAGTGGAATACTGTCCTCAGCTGCAAGACAGACAAGGAGGTTAAAGCAAGAGCTTGAGTGTCAAAGGACTCTACTCTTTATGCAGATGATATTTAAGGCCCTCCAGTGTGTCAAAAAGGACTCCACAAACTTCCTTCCTAAAGCAGCAGGCACTTCAGATTTAAATCAATCTCCAATGTATCTTTAAGCCCAAAATGGCCATCTGGGTGTCTTCGCACCCAAGATTTCTGAAGAATATTAAGAAAGGTGTGACATAAAACGTGCATTTGTGAAAATAAGAGACAAAGCAAGAGGAAGGGCTAAAAGGATGGCAGAGACCAACAGCCAAGGACACAGGCAACAGCATTAAAAGATACAAATGTTGCAGAACATGTTGCTTGCATCAACACCACAACACAGATATGAGCATGCAAGTCCTCTGCTGACAAGTTAAGAAGCGGATGGCAACGTGGCTACAGCATGCTGCATGCACCACTTTGTTTCCTTTCAGATGAGAAGAAAAGCAAGACTATAGCTAGGAAGATGCTTAAAGCAAAGAAGCAAAGACAGTTGCGAGCAGCCTCACCCAAGATTCACAAAGGATGGAACAAGCAAGATCCTGAGATGAAATATGTGGCTATTGTAACAGTTGACTCCTTCAGAGTATAAAAGACCATCCAAAAAGCAATTTGCCAATCAAGTAAAACAAGGAAGAAGTAGTAGTGGCCCCACTTTTCCTTTATGTGTCATACAAGTGACCTTGACTAGACTACTGGGACACAGGCCATGGAATTCGTGAGCACAGGTGTATGCATGGACAGCAGCAAAGTACCGTGAAAGCTAGATTTAAAAAATAAAAATCACTTTATGTTTTTAAAGTCTCACATGGGATTTTGCTACATCACTTCCTACATTTTAAAGTTTGAAAGAGCTAGCTTGGTATTTACCTACAATTTAAAACTGTACTTGAATGTTGTTACCAGTGCTACACCCAAGTCAACTGCACACAGGTATGCAGGAAAATTACAGTGATCTCCAACAGTATATTTGTAAGGCAGTAAAAAGCTCCACAGATCTTTGAAACTCATATGTCTACTCTACAGTATCCATTTAATCAGCAGAACTAGTAAAGAATAAGTTGAAATGCTTTATTAAGGTTTGCTACTGTAAAGGAACACTTAAAACCAAGCAAAGAGTATTTAACTTATATTTCAAACTGGATACTCAGATGGTATTTCACCTTTAGAGATCTCTTCCAGTTTCTTTTGCTTCAGTGGTTCACATTTTAACCAATCTTCTTTTTTACTCTTGACACCTAAAAAGTGAAATTTTTAAAAAATATATTTTTGAGGTTCTTATAGCACAAGTTTTGGTCTCTATTCAGCATCAAGTTTTAACACATATACTAGCACATGCTAGGAAATTCCCTTTGGGTGTGAAAATGACTGCAAGGGCTGCTATGTGCAACCTAAGATTTGGTTTTATTTAAAAATCAAATACAGAATTTGACACAAATATGCCTCACAATGCCCCATGCTGAGAGATTTGGGACAGGGGAGAAGAGGAGGGAAAAAAGCAACTTAAAGCAAAGATGGCAAAGGTAATGGGGACTTAGTCCAGGAAATGTCAGACCCAAGCTCGCTCTCTTCCTCAGTGGCATGAAAGATCTCTCCTTCCATTGTCTGCCCAGCCAGATTATCTACATCCAGGTGAACAATGAATACAGATCAGATCACCTTTGTTACCTATGACAAGAGAATCTACTTTCTACGAACAATCCAAGCTGTCTTCTACAAGTCAGTTAGAAAGGCAACTTGAAGCTACTCGAAACTGCCGTGCTCCAGAGTACTCTAACTTCACTCTGTAAGACTCAGAGAAAATTGAAGGAATCATGTTCTTTTTCAGCTTAACATACAGCTCTGGTCTGTCAGAGAACTAGCTGTGATATCTCAGCCTTCAGCTTCTAAAGTCTCACGTTTCCACTATCTGTGGTTTCAGAACACAAACTTAAAAAGAAGCACATACTTCTTACTTACAAATTAATAATCAAGATAGCGTCATACCT
Organism: Empidonax traillii; assembly: GCF_003031625.1. Lineage (NCBI taxonomy): Eukaryota > Metazoa > Chordata > Aves > Passeriformes > Tyrannidae > Empidonax > Empidonax traillii. The sequence goes on along the minus strand of NW_020955627.1, from coordinate 932,488 downwards.
GCTACGACGACTTTATCTCTTTCCAGGGAATTCTTCACAGCTAAGCTTTCTTCACCAGTGGTTGAATTTCTGAACAGTATCTCTGGACACAGCTTAAATTCAAGTACTTCCTGCTTGCATGGTTTCTCGACTGCTGGGGCAGGCGCATCTTTTTTCGAATCAGTGTTTTGTGACACTTTGCTTTTCCTGTGCCAGACGGGTCTGACAGGTGATGTCTCTAATTTTGTCAGATAGATGCGTTCCTGTGCTGTACGTTTAAATGCAACCCTGTTCAGGTAGTGTTTTTTTGGCTCCTTTTGAAGATGCAACTTCAGTCTGTTATTTCTTCTGTTTATGTATAGCAGGTTTTTATCAGGAAACATTTTCTCAGAGCACTTGTCTTTGTTTTGACCATCGAGACGTCTTTCTTTGTTAGAAAAGTAGTTTTTAGACATGGTAGAAGATAGAGCCCTTTTTCTCTGTAATTTAAGCACAGAGTGATCTGCTAAGGAACTCTTTGGTTTCCAGACATTTTCTCCATTCAATTTTTTAGCTCTATCAGAATTTATCACGCAACTATGTGCAACCTGCTTAAAATTCTTTGCTTCAGATTGTTTTAGTCTTTCCTCTTCCACCTTTGCTTTTTTAAGTTCTCTCTTCCCCATCAGGTTTTCCTTCATCTTCCGTTTGTACGCCTGCTCCTGCGAAGGATGAACTTTAACAGATTTATGTGGAGAGTATTTTGCGTTTTTTGACTTAAAGTCTACAGCGCCAAAATTTGAGAACTTTACAGCATCAGCTCGGTAACTATTCAGCTTTTTATGTTTTATTTCTGCTGGTAGTTTACCTTTCTCTTTGACATTAATTCCTACATCTTGCCCAAGCATCTCCTTTTCTTTACTACAGTTCTGTCTTTCAGCTGAGTTCTCTTCACAAGTTTTAATATTTTGCCCTTGATTGACTTCAGAGTGCTTAATTTCTACAGTTTCTGACTTATTAATTTTGTGAATGTGAGTTTTGGATTTCACAGTCAAACCTGGTTTATCTTTTGAAAATAACTCAGTTTTGAAAACTCTCTCTTTCTTTCCAGATGACTTTGTCATGTTGTCTGCATGTGTGTGACTAGGTTTCTCCAGCAATTCTTCTGAGACTGTCTGATGTTCTTTTTTGTCAGAATGAAATTCTTTGCTAGGCAGTGGGGTTCCTTTGTCAGTCTGCAGCTCTTCTTTACAGCTGCTGCTTTCATATTTATCAGCATCTTGGTTTTCAAAACAATTACGTGGTCCAGTATTTTCCTGTTTTACTGTAGGCAGTGTATGTTCATCATTCATGTTCAGCCCAGGATTTTTGTTCATTGCAGAGGTGTATTTGCAAATATCTTCTTTATTTTCGCTAATACTGTTTGGGATTTCTTCAGAAATTGTCTGGGTTCCAACTGCACAGTTTTTCTTTGTTAGGGCATCAGATTTACTGTTGTTTTCTTGTCTCTCTGCAGAGGTACAATTTTCAGCTTTTGAAAGTTGATAATCATTTTTCTCTGAACCAGATGTTCCTGATTTACTGGGACAATGTGGCATTTTACATCCTACAGATACACAACCCGTTAATGAACAATCTTCGTTTTTTTCACTGGGGTTGGAATTTTCTTGTGTTTTTTTTTCTTTCTCACACATACACTGAGTAGGTTGAACACTGCCTTCAGGGTTCTCCTCAGCTGAAGCTTTTTCTGACTGTTGACTCACTGCTCTCTTGTTGTCACCAGAGGGACACTGTTTGTGTTCAGGAAAAAGTTCTTGAACCTGATCAGAGCTTAACACTGCAATTTTTATCTGATTTACTGGGTCCTTCAAATTAGAATTCTTGTCACATATTTTAATCTTTTTTTGAGGTTGATTCTCCATCCCTTCAGCCCCAGAATGACTTTGTGCTGGTTCTTTTCTTAGCATATCAGCACTTTCAATGCCATATGGAAACTCTTTCACTAGTTTAGCCAGCTGATTGCTTAGGTATTTACACGGTTTTCCTCCAAAAGAGTTTATCTCTTCTGTGCTATTTTTAGTGGGCATGAAATTTTGTTTACTGTTGTCTCCTGGAACAGTGGATGCCTTTGTTCCAGCAGTTATGCTGATAGAGGAATCCAGGGAATTTTGAGCTAACTTCGGGTTTATATTGGGAAGATTTTCTAAGCAATTTTCAGGATGCTTGAAAGATGCCTCACATAATACGTTTTGTTCTGAGGTAGAAAATACCTTAAGAGGATTGCCACTGCTTTCTTTCCCCAAATGACTCATTGTGCTACCATGCAAAATCTTATCTGCTTTACTTGTGCAGCTTGATGGCTCTCCCAACATCTTTAGCAGCAAGCTCTCTTTCTGGGGAGTGTTACTGGTCAGCCTATTTTTATGCAAGTCCAGATGTTGTTCCTTTTCCCTTGCATCAGATCCATTTCCTTCGGATGCGCGTGTCTCATACGCTGACCTGAAGATGCCTGCTATTTGTGGATTATAAAATTTATCACCTTCTACAAGAGAACATACACTAGAAATACAAAACATCTGATCTTCCAACACAGCTGTGGATGTATCTCCTGCCTCTAACACAGTTTGCTTGTCTTTATGATCTCTTACACCTTCTTGGAAGATTTGACTAGAAAAATTTATACCCGATTCAGGAAGAGAAATCTTGTTTTGTAATCCAAGCTGCAGATTTTCTCTGGAATCTTGTGCAGATTGGCTAACCTTCTTTTGGTTTTCATTATATGAATCATTTCCATTTACACTGGTTTTTACTCTTCTGTTTGCATCACCTAATTTGATCTGTTGCAAATGAGAGTCCACTTTCTGTTCCAGAACGCAATCACTGGGCGATGACCAAGCATTTTCTACTGCTCTTTTGTCAGTATTTGCCACATTTAAACCATTTTCCCCCGCTTCTTGCAAGCTACATGAGCTCTCCAAATCAATCACTGGATAGGTTTTATCTTCAGATGTTGGGATTTTGTCTGCTTGTTCACTCTGTGTTCTCTGTTCAGAAAGTACTAAAGGAGAGACAACTGCAACCTGAGGTTCAACATTTTTTATCAAATTGGAAGTCAGTGTATCAAGTTTTTGTCCTACAGAGGTAGTTGTTACAGGCAAAACTGCTTCATCCATACTAACCAGAACATTATTTTGTTCTCTCTTTTTTGTGTTTTGGCTGGAGGGCGAAATCTGATTTGCCGTGGGGCTTTCACTTGACTGTTTATTTTGCAAATTTACAGATTCTGATGAATGCTTCCGCCACAAGCTCAGGCATGCAGTTAGCTCTTCCATAGAGTAAGTACAGTTGATCTGTTTACAGGATGTATTTTCAGTAAATGGCATTTTTTTCTGAGCTACCTCATTCTGGAATTTAGCTTCATCAGATTTAGTTGTTTGCGACACAGGAGAGTTTGTGTGAACCGCAGATGCCTGCTCACCTTTTGATCTTTCTGCATTCCTCTCACTAGTCTCTTTTTGCAAGCTTTCACCTGAGACAGATGTATCTAGCATTTGTTTTTCATTACACAGGAGACTAGTCAGTATTTTATCAGCAGTAGCGCCAGCTGTCTTCTCTTTCAATACATTTGTGCTGCTTAATACAAACTGAAAAAACGATGAGTTCTCAGGGCTAATTTGCACACTCTTTGAAGCAATTTTGATGGAGCTACCTGCTTGACTAAAACATGAAGCACTGTTCAAGGAAACCGCAGTTTCTTGAGAAGAGGCCAAGGCATGCACACCCTGTTGTTCCAAGGTGGGAACACTCTCAGGATTATTTAATTGAGCTGCGAGTTTGCTTTGAGAGGGAATAGGAGCTAAGCTTGATGGAAGGCTTCCCTGCGACACCTGGGGGTTACTCTGAGGCCCCTCTAACATTCTGTTATCAGCATTGGCTGGATTTTTGTCTTTTCTTTCTTCATGTGAAATCTCTGTCATCACTGTTTGAGTTGAGGAAGGTGGTATATTTTGTTTAGGCACCCATGGAAGACAATTAGCAGCAGTAGAGTGATAACTGGGAGGAGGAGGGAGAATGCTTTTGTCATACTTTGAAGCTGCTAAGACTTTTCTTTTAAAATACCTTTCAAGCAGGGCACATTTTTTTTTAATACTGTACAGTCTCTCAGCTTCCCAAGCTAGTCTGTCCTTTACAATTTTTCTTTCATCTACTGCTGCTGAATAAAGTTGAGAATTAACAGGCCCATTCATTAAACTACTGGTCTGGCTTTCTTGAACTGAAGGAGGATCACTTGGTGGCTTTGAAGAAAGAGCTTCTATTTCTTTCATAATATCAAACGGGTCGTCAGGAATGCTAGGGGATGGCACAGTCATTTCACTAAAAGACCCATTTGCTGTCACACTTCCACTTGAATTACAGAAACTCCTAACTGATTGACTGACTTCTCCAGATAGCTGCTTCTGGCAGTGTGGCTGGATGCTGTTAAAACCAGAAGAATTTTTTTGATCCAGTGGGCTCCTCTGTTGGCTAAGGGTGTATCCATTAGGCATGTTTTGTACTTCCTGTGGTACACCTATTGAAGATTGTGCAGCAGCTCTTGAAACACAGTTGGCAGGCAACAAAGATGGTGCAGAACATCCTCTAGGAGCTTGTGATTCCATCTGACTTGGCTGAAACTGTGGAAGCTGTACATTTGTTTCAGTATTTTGATTCACTAAGTATGAACCCTTGCATTGAGCACTGGACTGAAATATTTGGTTTTGGACTTGTTGCCCTGATGTACCAAAAGACAGAGAATTATTCTGGGAATGAGTGCTACTTTGATATAATGCTGCAAGTCTCGAAGAATTTTGCTGCAGTATTTGTGGCTGTGCAGTGTAAGTGTTTGTAGCGGCATACTGAGGTCCCTGATGTACACTCCTCACGTTATTTCCAGCATTCATTGGAGAAGACAGGGGAGGTACATTTCTACAGGAATAACTGTAGGGATTAGAGACTGGCCAAGAAGTCTGAGTCATCTCTGTCTGAGAAGGTGGCTGCTGAATGGGAGGTTTCTGAGCTGTTACGTACATCTGTGGATGTTGTTTAACTGAGTATTTTGACATAAAAAAATTATTACCAGTTACAGATGCTCCTGGTAAGGTCTGATCAGACGTTTTGAATCCTTCAGCATTCACAAGAGGGAAGGTAACATTGATAGTTGGCAGATACATGATTTGGTTATTTTCAGCATAAGTGCAAGCATTTTTAGAGGAGCTGGCATTTGCCTGAGGAAAGGCATGTCCATTAGAAAGCAACTGAGTGCGACACGCTCCTTCACTTTGGAGGTTCATATTTGCATTAGCATTCTGGACTGGTCCTACATTCCAGTCCATCTTCTCTTGGTTTCTTTTTCTTCTGGTAAAACCAAAACACTAAAAAAAATGTTTAAAAATATTACAATCTTAATCTTTTGATCAAAACCTATTTCGCTTACTAAGAAGTGATTCAGAACGCATTATGAACAGAACTGTTGAACTTTAATGAGAGCAACCCCACTGGCACATTCCATGGACATCAATGCTGTCAATGTCCAAGTTGCATAAATTATTTACCAGAATGCTGTCAAGATACAAAAAGAGCAGCAACTAACAATTCTATTGACTGTCTAATGACTACAAAAATCCTCACAATTATTCTGCTAATTCTATTATCATTCAACTTTTTAATTTAACAATAGATGGCTGTATTTACCTTCTCATCCAAAAACAATGGAAAAAGCCCCCCAGATATTTGTACAACATGGCACAATGAGCAATGCTTAAGAGCTGAGCATGAGAAGCAACAGCAGAATAAAATACAGGCCAGAGTTTTCAGACAAGAAGACCTGATTTCAGTTATACCTTCAAATACAACCAAAAAAAAAAGAAAAAATGAATTTGGGTTTAGTAAAAATCTCTCACAGTAACGTGGCCCACTAGTTTTATTTTAATTTTGAGGAATATAACTCTGCCTATGGTAAGCTGTAAGGAAAGCTCTCATAATTCTAACACTGTAACATTAAGTTACACAGCTGGGAGGATGCATGGAAGCACGGAGATCACATCATCTCTTCTGCTGTTGCAGTACATACACCTTCAGGAGGTTACATGAAGCCTGAACAACAGGCCCTGAGCCAAAGCTGACCTCTAGATGAACCTTCCGACCTAACATTATACTTATCTGTGTATCCACTCATTGGCTAAAGCAAACATATAATTGTTAGTGAAACATGTAGTATGATAAGACTACACCTGTGTATCTGCTCATGAACAAAATATGTGTCCTTATTAGTAGGATATATTAGTATCCACTCATTAGTAAATAGTACTTGTATCTGTTCATTAAAGAAATATATATGATTGTTAGCAAAATATGACATTTCTCTTTCCGTATTTGGAGACTGGTCAAGGCCATGGAAGTAGATGTCTGGCCTTGTTTGGCAGTAGATGTTTGGCTGACTTCCTTGGCTTTCCCCCTGAGCCCTGGGCCAGGCTCTGGGAGGAACCCAGGAGGAGAAGGAAAACAGATGTTCTTCCACAGTTGTAGTAGTGTAAGCTTGTTTATTCAACAATATAAGAGCTGGACACTCTCACAGCGAAGATGGAGACCTCATCCACGAGTGGATGCACTGAGTAGGATTTCCCAGTTACCGGGAACGGTTCTTTAATCCCTTGCTGTGACCGGGGCTCCCCAGCTCACGGGCGGGTGTGGATGGTGCTAACCCATTAGGGTAACTGGTGATGTATCTTTCTTAATCACTATAGGCACTCTTTGCGATAATGATTAGGTGCATTACTGGCCTTATCCTTTTGTAATTCTTTGCTGTTTTGCACTATAGTAAAATTACACACTTGTTCCTCAGAGTTGGTGTCCGTGTTGTGCTGACCCTCATCCCCCGGCAAAACACAAAGTCACGTATCTCTAAGTCTCCATGTGTTATATTCCAGAACATACATGTATTACCAACAAGCCCAACTGGGTGAGCATGTTACTCTGTAAAATTGTTAGAGTGAATATCTGCAAAGCCAAGCCCTATTTCAGTCTTCAAAAGGACAACCTACAAGCATGAATGGAGCCTGCATTTCAACAAGTTTCTCTCAGTATGGTCAAATCCAGCTAGGACATAATTAACACCTCACTTTGTGCAGGGTATTAGACAGTTCTCAACAAAATGTTTCATGCCACTTCTCCCAGATCACCCAAAGCTCCTTAGTTTCCTTCATGGCCTCTTTTAGATTTTAAGACTCTTCTGATTTCAAGCTTGGGAATCAGAAGTTGCACTTATATCTAGCCTATAAAAAATAAGACTCAGTGTTACAATTTTCCAGGTGTTATTTTCAAGATTCAAAGACAGCTCTATTGTTCTTCACCCTACCTTTTATCTCCTCTGCTCTCATAGGACACCATTAACAAAAGGAAAACCAGAAAACAAGGTTGTATATGAAATCAGCAAAAAGCACCAACAGCAGTGTTAAGGCAATACTTACAGTGATGCAGGAATCTTAGATGAGACAAGAGGCTTTTGCATCCAAGGTAAAGATTTCAGACTGCTACTGTTACACTGGGTATTTCCTGAAAAATCATCAGAGAATAAAACAATCACGTCCTTGAATTAGATAACTGTTAAAGAAATTTAAGACATTTACATTCTTTAGAAACATGACTCACAGAGCAAACAAGACTAAGATGACAACCAGAAGCAACTGCAAAATCCTTGCTAGAGGAGGAACTTTGATTACATGCAAGACCCAACTTCACCAATAGTAAAATCCAATTACTGTCACTATCAACACAATAGAAATGACTACAACCTTAGTTTGTCAATCATAATTATTGGATGGATTATGAAAATTAGGTTTGCAATTCTCATCACAACCTTAAAAATTCTTGTAAAGCTTTAATACAATGAAACACACTTCTTCAAAAAGATATTTGGCAGAGAGCTCTTGTCTTAGGAAGAACATTTGAGAAGTTCAGTGTCAGCACAAGACTCGGAAAGAGAACGAGAAGACTACTCACACATCCCTGCTTCACTCGTTCAGCTGCTACCTTCTCCTCTTAACCACAAGCATCAGAAATCATCAGCCATGGCTACACAATGAACTGTCAATTTTTGGTGGACAGTACACAAAAAGGAATGAAGACATCCCCATTGAATGCAGAAGTAACACCACAGCTCTTTAACAAATCTACCTGACTAAAATGCCAACCCATAGACTACTCCATCAGGTAGTTTTAGGCACGTCTCTGGACTGTGTCTTATTTAATGTCCCTAAATCTCTCTGTGGAGACACCACACAAAGATTTGAGGGAAAATTGGGCCACCTATATAAAGACCAACAAGTCCAACTGCTACAGGTGTTCATTCTAGGAAAGAAGGAATAATACACCTGTTTAAATCTGCTTAGGTATGGAGAGGTAAAGTTTCCCTTGTGGAAAGGAATTAAGTTTGAATATACCTGAAAGCGAGATTGACACAAACAAGGCCAGATGTTGGATTCCAAAATGATAAGTCAACTTGATTTTCTAAAATGATAGGAGATGAAGAAGAAGGAAAACATAAAAGTAGGAAAAGCTGAAGCCACTCAATTGAGGCAGTCTTTGAGAAACAAAAGGTTAACTCAAACACAAAATCATGGAAGTAGTTCCAAAACCCTAGCATTAGGAAACCACAGAAGTAATAAATTGTCTGAGGAACAGAACATGTTGACAAGATAGAACATTTAAAGCATAAAACAAAGGGATAGCAACATCAGCAAATTTTAGGACGAGCCAAAAGTCAACCTGACCCTACCACACTTGCCAACTATCCAAATTAAGGAAAGATCTGAGGAAAGTTCAAAAGTTTACAATAAGGAAGACCAACAGACGACCACTGCCCATGATGAAGTGCTTTTTTGGGGCAAAAATTCGGTTTCAAAGCCAACAGAAATCACCAGAAGCACAGAAAAGGGGTTACCACCACCATGGGCTCAGCACTGGCTTGTAAATTTAGTCCTCCATGGTGGGGAAGATCTCCTTATGGGGAGGACAAGGAAGACAAACCCATCAACCTGACCCTACAATTTTTGTGTTGAATTCTCATCTCCCAGTCAGGTACAAAATCAGGATCCTTTTATACCTTATCAACCATTATTGTGCAAAGTGCTGTCGGTGGGACTGTGGTCAAACTGTCTGTTCTTTGTGGTCATGTTGTAAGTAATATTTCTCAGTAGGAGGTATACTTGGTAGCAGTTGCACAAAACACTTCCTGGTATCAAGCCAAAGAATGAGACCACACAGCTCCTACTCCACATTCCTTCCTGGTGCCAAGGAAACACAACCTGACCTCCTCCCACTCCTGATGTCTCTCACCACAGTATATTGATGACTTTCCTAGCAGATAGAGATGGGAATCTTGCACAAGATATGATCCCAAATTTCAGCCTTTAAAGAACATCAGGAACTTTATATTATTCCTGGTAAATGCCAGGGTCCTGCTCAGAAGTAAGGTGTTTGGGTTATTTTTAAAAGTCTTCTTGCATGCCAGTACCAAAGGTATTTCTGAAAGTCTCTGGCAGTCTGTTTCCTTTACCCAACCTACTCCCTCCTCTAAATGCAATTATCAAGTCTCCTAGGCTCTTTAATTGTCATGATAAGGCCTGGGTTTTAGTCAGATGGCCACCCTCTCTGTTCCTTGCTGTGCGCACATTCCACCTGGGATTGAAATATGAGTTACCAACACATTCAACCCTTCTCCTAAAAGTATTCAACAGTATCGGTGCTTGGGACCCCTCACTCCTACTCGCGGACAGGGTCCAACAGAGTCAAAGCTGCTTCGTGGTGACCGTTCCAGGAAACAGGTCACAAGGATTCTACCCCTTTTTGGGGCAGAGCAGGGAAGGAGCAGGGGCAATCTCTTTTGGCACCAAAGGGTAGCAAGACTCACTTATTCCAGAAGCCTCTCCCTGCAGTGCCCCACCAAAGGATGTGTGGTTTACAGAAGTCTCCACAATCCATCACCATAAATGCCTGGTTTGGACATGCCACTGCTGTTCATACTGCAGATGACCAAGCTGTTACACCCCACTGCCCATGATAGTGCCCAGATGGCCCTTTGCATAGTCATCCTTTGCATAGTCATCCTCTGATGGTATACAACTCCTGGGTTGTTTTTGCAGGGTGCACCACTGGAAGCACAATCCTTCACATCCATATTGTGAAAATTTGCGGCTGAATTCTTTGTGAAGAAACATAGACTATGCCCATTCATGTACTTCAGCTGTGAGCCAGATTCATTCCTATTCTTCTTGTCCTGTGGCCAAGGCCATACAAAACGCCAAGGTAGATGTCACTGCTGTGATCAAACAGTGGTGGCAAACATTGACACCTACGAGTTAAGTCAACTGCAGTGCAAGAGTAGCAGACGAAAGTGAGGAAACTTTAGCCCAAGCCTCTAACTTACACAGTGACTACCCCACCACAAAATCTTCACTTTCCCTTACAGGTATCATTACTTAAGTTGAGACTAGGACAGTGGTTGACCAAAACCACTACACTTTTATGGCAATGCCCAAAACACAGTGATTGCACGTTATTACTAAATCTTTTGGGATAACCCAAGGGAACATTTCCTCAGCTCTGAGCTGCCTTCAAGCAGCCAAGGGCATGAGCTGCAGTATCTGGAATTTTAAGACAAGGTGACAGAGAATCCCACCTCCTGAAACTCTTAAAAGTTGCCCAGAATAATGCCACTGACACCAAATGACACCTGCATGCCTGGCAGCTCTTGGTAAACTTTACATATAATGCAAACACAGGCTTATCTGTTGCTTATGTGTTCGCACACAAACATGCAATCAACTGATTGTGTATGTGCTGTGGTATATAATTAGCATTAATTACAATGCTTAAGACAAGCAACTCATCAAATAACTGTAACCTTAACCACTTATGTGCAATACACCACATATTTATGATAGAGGCAAGAGGTACCTGTACTACCAGTGAGTCAATAAAGTGCACTGACTGTAGTCACAGGGTGGATATGACGGATGCACTCGACTCCTTGACCAAATTATTGATAGTTTGGCCCAGGCTCACAAGGAAGTAACAGGCCTAGGCCATGACCAGGTCAAGAACTCATCGCTCGTCTAGTTCCAACCTGTTCTTTGAAAACCCTCACAGGAACAGGCTGACAAGGTGGAAAACTTTGATGCATGAGCCGGGACACCAGAATCCAGCAATGGCAGTAACACATGAATAGCAGGTAGTTCTTCCAAGCACAATTAGTAAGGAACAAATGAACTTGTGGGTACAAGGAATTTCATGCCTACCTTTTCCATCCCGTGTAATTTGACTATGAGTCAACCACTTCATTCCACAAATATGACAGCCCAAGTGAGCCTTTTTTGATCTCTTCCTGCTAAGCAGCCAGCTGCATGGCAGTAATCTCCCCTCGACTTGGGACTCCTCTACTCTTTTAGGCTGAAAGACTCTTTACCAACTGCAGATCTTTGGCAAGTGACTGATATCAGGCATAACCTTGTATCATAAGGCATTAAGGTCATGTACTGATACTTTTGAATTATTACTATTATTGTATCTGTATAGTAAGATAAGGCTTGCTTTTACAATATCTTATTTCAATAAAACCACTCTTCCTGCTACCTTTGGCAGTGGTCTTTAAAGTGGTATAAATCTGTACAACAAGTGTAAGTGAGACACTCAAAATAGGTATAAATTATTCTTATTCGTTATTAAAAGCTCCCTTTAATTGGACCAAAACTTTAAAACCACAATACATCTGTATTTCAATGCCAGCCTGATCACAGTTGTTTCCTACCTCCCCAGAACATGGACTTGAGCAAACAGAAGATTCCAAGAATTGAAAGGACAAAAGTTCAGCAGCAGGCCAGCAAAACTTGGCTCCCCCATTTCTGCTTCTGAACTTGTAGCAGCCAGTCACATTTAACCTGAGGCATTTAAAATTAGCTCAGTATGCTTGACTTATGGTGTCATAGAAAGATGGCCTGAATCAATTAACGGTGCCTAAAAGAAAGAGTACATGCACACCAAGAATTCTCACTTTCTTCTGTTCATAAATGTATTTTAGATGTCACAGCAGCACCAGCACACAGGGGTTTTCTTGCCACAAGAATTCTTAGCAGTTAAGTAGGAGATAATTTGTTGCAAATTACTTAAATTTCAGACTAACAGTCAATCACAGAATAGTTACTGTAACCTTAAGCATATAAAGAGTAGTCACTTCTCTTTGCAAATTCCCATTCTACCATTTCCAAAAGTGTATTTCCCACTTTGGCCTATTGACTTCTGACGAATCCTGATCCTGATGAGATGCATCCCAGAAACCTCAAAGAGCTACCTGATGTCATTGCAAAGGCTCTCTTAATGATTTTTGAGCAGTCTGGGGAATCCAGAGAGCTCCAAGATGACTAGAAGCTGGTGAATGTTGTCCCGATTTTCAAGGTCAAGAAGGAAGGCCCTGGAAACTACAGGTCTGTCTCACTTTAGTACCCTATAAAACCACGGAAAACATTATTCTGGGAGATACTGGAAAACACCTGGAGGACAACACAGTCATCGGCCACAGCCAGCACAGGTTCATGAGGGAAATGTGAATTAGAGAAACTATGCCTCTGTCTCATTTAGCTTAGGAGTTTAGTGGTCTCTGACCTTTGTAATAAGCTGTATCCTAATCTACTAAGACATTTATGTTTCCCTGGACTTTGCCATTTTAGGTGTTTTTCTGTTAAACCTGTATAAAGATAGAAAATGTGAGCTAATTAAACATTGCTGAGTGATGCACCTGGAAGAAACTAACTCAAAAGGACTGCACACTCCAGAAAGCACAGTCAATAGAAACTGTTTTGCTAAGAAGTAAATTCATTAAACAATTTTTTAAGTAGAGACTTAGATTTACCTTGAACTAGTGATGAATGTGTCTTAGTAGTAGTCAGAACAATCAGATGGGAGGTTAGAGGGCAGCAAAATTAATCAGACATGCTAGAGAACTTGCCAACGGGACCAGGTCACTTAAAGGACACGAGGAAGACTTAGTGATGAGGAAGCCAAGAAGTCCCCTTTCAAGCCCCCCTCCTCACATTTCTGCCAGAAAAGGACACTAGATGGCAGTCTTGCTCCATGAAGAAACAGCATGAACAAGATGAAACTGTGGAATGGGTCTATGATGTAATGGAGTGGGTGGATCTTTGGATGTTACAATGTATTTAAACCTCAGAAAACTATCAGAGCAGGCATGTACGGTAAATTATTCCCCGTGGCCACTAGCATGCTGCATCAAAGGAATGTTTGATCCAAATGACATTCTGTTGTTGGCCTTGATTATTTTGTTTCCAAAGTGCTGCTTATCAAACCTGATGGGCCATAATTGACTCAACTGCATTGCTAAACAGGCAGTGGTAACATTTTAGAAGGTGTCAAAGACTCTTCAAATGTCCTGTGACCCAATATTACATTATCCAGTGTAAAACTTCCCATCCCAGGGGAGGTACTGAGGCATTTCCACCCAGCCTGAGCGTAACATAAACTCCCATGGACTCTGTGTTTTCATGGGCTTCCCTTGATGGATCCACACTCCAACCCTCACATTGACAAGGCTGTCACCACCGAGAAGACCAAAAAAAGAAAACCAATGGGACGCCATCAGAAACCACTGTGGTGATGTTTTTCTACTCTAACTCTCTCACCCTCTTGTCTCCCCCCTGCCTCTCTCTTTTCCCCATTTTTTTCTATCTCTACCTCAAATTCACTGTTCAACTAAAATCTGACTTCAGCATATGGTCTCGTTTGCACCTTAATTTGGGCAGAGGCATCTCTCTTATACTTTCAGTAATTGGATCCTAACACTCATCAGATGGAATGAATACCCTTAGGCCTAAGTGTGAATGTCCTATAAGCACCTGACTGTTGCAATACCTTCAGGGGATGGGGGAAAGGAGAGTTTTACAACTGAGGCACTTGTGTAAGGGAGGACATTGGCATGATAAAAACCATTATCCCACCTAGCAGGATCTGCTTCCTATCAGCCTCCACCATTATCTGACTTTAAACCTAAACAATGGTTGGTTTGTCATGGTCATCCTTACCAGCTTGGCACCTGGGCTGTTCTTATGTAGATCGCATCCAAAACCTCTCCTCCCCTTCGGCTGGGGGGTGCAAATCTGGCCTCAGCAAAGCAACCTGCAGCTTTTGCAAATGGCCAATTGTTTGAGCCATTAACGATTAACATTTCAGTCTCTCACAGTGACCAGTGACAGGACTGGAGAAAACAGTATGAAGCTGCGTTGTGGAAGTTTAGGTTCAATATCAGGAAAAGGTTTTTCACGCAGAAGGTGGCTGAGCACTGGAACAGGTTTCCTGAGAAACTGGTCAAAGCACCAAGCCTTCTTGCAGTGTCCTGTGCATGGCTAAGAATGAGACTCAATGTTCCTGATAGGTCCCCTCCAATTCAACATATTCTATGATTCCATGACTTCGCTGTCCTAATGCCATCTGCTGCTACAAACGAGTGTTACATTTATGGGAAGGGCCTGTTTTACTCCTATAACCTTTATGCTGTATCAGGCTCTCTTTCATAGCCTTCCTTTCTGTTTTTAGCATTGTTTTTAGCATGTCTCCTCCAAAGACCAGGACTTATAATGTGACTTTATTCAGTATTATCCAACAGTATTTCTCAGTTTGTTAGCAGGTTTTTTGGTTTGTTTGGAGATTTTTTTTTAAGTGAACACATTTAATTCTCAAAGTCCTCAAGGCCCAAATCTAGCACAGTGAGAAGAATAATCAGAACAAACAGGACCTTTTCCAAAAAGATGGAGAGACTTTTTAGTTTAAGAAACAGCCATTAAAACAAAACCCAACAAAATCTTCCTCATCAAATTCTCATTAGCATAGTTTCAGTGCTCGTTAAAGCGAACACCTCTAGCAGCTTGTGACCTAGTGGTTCCTCCTGCCCTGAGGCTGGAGCCCAGCCTGCAGATCCAGGTATCTCCGTTGCAGACCCATGGACACAGCTGCTGCTTTCCTGTTTGAAGGCTCAGCAAGCAGCAAGGCTGAGCACGCAGCCCAGAGACACCACAAATAAGGTGCTGCCTCCAACAGCACTCACATACACGATTCACATAAAACAGAGGTATGGACAGACAAATCCCTTTTCCTCCTCTTTGGCTGATCAGGATTGAATGCCTCTAAAATCCCCAGTCTCTACAATCACAAGCACACACATGCTGACCAAAGCCTCAAGTACCAATACTGCCCCCCTGCTCATCCGCTATGACTACATGGATCCTACCTTATTCACTTTGAAGATCTCCTGCTTGCTGACTTGTCCAGCTTGATGCTCATTAGCAAAGACACACAACTGACGTTTCATAAGCACTCCATGTGCTTATGAAGCTCACAGATCCACCTAAACACCAGTATAGAGCCTCTGCCCATCCAGTAGCCCTGCCTGGACCCAGAAAAAGCTGGAACTCCAAAGCTGTGGGACTTGCAGAGATGCTCCCTAGAGCTACAGTCCTTCCAACTACTGACACAGACATCCTCTCACTCCAGTTGCTGGTACCACAAGATGCTCTAATAACAGATACCCAACACACTCCCCAATTTTACTACTGGAAACAGTGTCCCAGAAATGGTGTTTCATCACTGCCAACACAGGTCATTGTTTTAACTCTTGGCCTGCAATTTCTTCTGCTGCTTTCTCCCTGCCACTGACAGAATTAAAGTTTTGGACTAAGTTTGTCACATACAGCCTCCCGGTGAGTCATGAGAAGCAGAAAGTACACCTTTACTTTCTAAAGTCCTTGTCAGAGAGTGATCCAAAGCAATCATCTACACACTACACAGTGTAAAGCATACCTTTATTGGCACCAGGAGCACGTAGGCATTCGCACCTCCATGTATGTGTCCAGTGAGTGACAATTTTCATGGGGTTTTTACACCCTTGAACAAACAACTTATGAAGTTTTATCTTAAAAAGTCCATTCGTACAGAGTACAGAGTACAGTTTGTGGTTTCCTTATCTAATTGTACATCTGGTTACCTATTCCTCTACTTACTATTATATAGCTGATATAATCAACATATCTTTTAAGGCCAATACATGGCCACTCTTCTATGGTTACTGCTTGTTACGTGCCAAGCTCTTCTCTTGAGCTCATATCTTACCCGTCAGTAGGGCAGGTCCCTATTTGCAAGCGGTTACAAGCTAAACTAGGGGTTACATTTTGCAGTCATTCTCATGGCAAGTGTAGTTAAGTGCTGGAGGCCCTAAGCCTCAAGTCCTTGTTTTAGAAGAGTCTAGGTGAGGCTGGATCCAATTTTAGCCTCAGGCTTGGACAACAGTTTATGTCTAAAGGATTATACAAGGTGTAATTGGTTCTTTGTACAACTTGTCCTGCAGGATAAAGGATGACAAACAAAATGTGTTTATAGTATTTATATTTATTTATACTTAAAATATTTATGCAAATTGATGACAATGATTAGACTAAAGGACTTGAATGAGAATTATCTAAATTATCTACTGCAAAACATAGAATCATAGAATAATTGAGGTTGGAAGAGACTTCTAAAATGGAGTCCAACCATTAACCCAGCACTGCCAAGTGCCATATCCCTAAGCAACACATCTACACCTCTTTAAATACCTCCAGGGTTCATGACTCAACCCTTCCCTGGGTAGCCTGTTCCAATGCTTGACAACACCTTCAGTGAAGGAAGTTTTCATAATATCCAGTCTAGCTGGCCATTTCCCCCTGTCCTATTGCTTGTTACCTTGGGAGAAGAGACTGGACGCCCCCTGACCGCAATCTCTTTCAAGTAGCTGTGGACAGTGATAAGGTCCATCCTGAACCTCCTTTATTCCAGGCTAAGCCCCAGCTCCCTCAATCACACCTCCTCAGACTTGTGCTCCAGACCTTTCACCAATTTTGTTGTGCTATTCTCTGGAGTGGTTGCAGCACCTCATTGTCTTTTCTGTAGTGAGGGACTCAAAACAAAACAGAGTATTTGAAGGGTGGTCTCAGCAGTGCCAAATGCAGATGATCACTGTCCTGGTCCTGCTGGCCACAATATTCCTGATACAGGCCAGGATGCCACTGGCCATCTTGGCTACTTGGGCACACTGCTGACTCATGTTCAGGTGGCTATCAACCAGCACACCCATGTCCTTTTCCACCACGCAGCTTTTCAGCCACTCAGTTCCAAGCCCACAACATTGCATGGGCTTGTTTTGACCAACGTGCCAAACCCAGCTCTTCACCTTGTTGCACACATTGATCCACTCTGTCTAGATCCTTCTGTGGAACCCTTCTACCCTCAAGCAGACCAACACTCTTACCCAACTTGGTGTCACTTGCAAACTTACCGCAGATGCATTTGATTCCCTCATGCAAATTGTCATCAGATATTAACCAGGACTGGACCCAACACTGAGCCCTGGGGAACACCTGGGGAACTCCGTTCCCCCTCACTCTCTGGGCCCAGCCATCAGCCAGTTTTTTATCCAGTGAAGACTGCACCTGACCAAGCCATGAGCAGCTAGTTTCTCCAGGAGATGCTGTGGGAAGAAGTGTCAGTGATTTTACTGAAGTCCAGGTAGACAACATCCACAGCCTCTCCCTTATCTGCTAAGTGGGTCACTGTCATAGAAGGAGATCAAGTTGGTCAAGCAGGATCTGCCTTTCTGCTGATTGGTCCTGATCCCCAGGTTGTTCTGTGTGTGCCATGTGATGTTCACTCAGGATGATCTGCTCCATGACCTTCCTCAGTGTAGAAAGCTATTAATTCTATTAAACTGCGCTATTTATTAAATCATTCTTTTCAAAGCCAGCTTAATAATTATAAAGGAGAGATTGATGTTGCTAACCCATACTTATGCCCATGGGTAAATCTCTTTCAGTCAGCCCTGAGAATAACTTTAAGAAGCATCCCCACTGAAATGAAGAATCTCTACACACACTCCTAGAAGGGGTGTGCTAGAAATCCCTGCCATAAAAAAGAGGGTTTGGGCTTTTATAGGATGAAGTGATTGACTGTCAGTACTGTGTTGTTAGGCTGGCCATGCTAGTTCAGCAGAATTATTCATTTAAAATAATTTATCAGTACTACCCCTCACTGGTTCCTCTATGAGGAAACATCTGTCAGGAAACTGGTTTCTTCACATCCTCATATTGTTTAATTTTGAGGTGTTTCAGTCAGGCTAGTCTCAATATCCTTCAACACCAAGAGCAGCATGACCATCCTCTCTTCATCACTGGCAGTTTTTGCAAGTAGGGTGATGTTCAAGCAGTTTCACCCCCACTTAAACAGAACATCCTGCTGCACTTACATGTTTCCAAGTTTAGTACTTATGTTAAAAATCTGAAATTATGTTTCAATAAGGATGTTTGAGGCAGGGCTACTGCTACAGATTTCTACTTATCACACTTCACAGCAACAATAGTGAAGTGTAGAGTAATGAAGAGATGCTTCAATCTTTGAATGTGCCTTAAAACTTGTAGGGAGCTTAGAAATTCTACAGTTGAGAAATTAAAATTATGTAATTCAATTTCAAAACTTATTCAGAGACAGCACAAAAATAAAAAACCAAAGAAAAAGCACTTTGTGGCATTTGGCAACTGATCCACAGTCCCACAGCTGTAGAACTGCAGCCAGCAACAATGCCACAAGTGTCATGGGAACTGCGGTCAACAGGGCAAGAGGAAAGAGGTCATTCTTCTCACCATGAATAATACAGATAAACACCATGCCAAATAGCAACAGCCAGAAGCACTAGATACAGAAAAATCTGAATTCGTCATAAACAGCACCTAAACTGAGCTCAAAGAGATTATTCTGAAAGATAAAAGCGAATTTTCTGCAAGCACTGTGGACTCAAGGCATTGGGAAGAGCCATGCTCCACAAGGAATTTTAAAATTCTACTTTCTCATGATATCAAGCAACATTTCAACACTGCTCAAAACAAAAGGAAATCTCCAAGATTGTATTTGATTGCTTGATGGTATCAACCAGGCATGTATTGCTTAAACTTCTCAAGGAAAAACTTATGTTCACTTCTGACAAATAGCTATAAGCCTGAGAAAGTAATTTTTAACAGAAAAGCAAATTATTTGCAGGGAAAAGGCATTAATAAGAGAGAAAGGATTTATCACACAAATTGACCAAATATTCTGTTCAGAAATCTATAGATGAAAGTTTTTCTAATACTACCATCAGACTCCTTTATACAGGAGTATCCTTGCCTCTGTAGCATAGCTCAAGCATGTAACTGAAATACATACCTGTATACGTCTATAGCTCATGCTTTTCTAGTTTTGAGTACTACTATGATGGAAGAGGGTCAGCTAACAATGAAGCAGAGTCAAAAGTTGCTTTTTCTTGGATGGGATGATTTTAGAAAATGCCTACAGCTGCATATTTTCTACTTACTGTCAACACTTCACAGAAACAACAGTGATATTCAGAGAAACATGCTTCAACCTCTGAAGAATCTACAAGTTCTAAGGCACATTCAAAGAACTTACACCTCCAGTAGTTGTAAGACATCCCCTTTTAAAAGTACTGCTCTCTTTATTATTCAACACCTAATGGCCACTATTTGGAGAAAGGTTTACAACCGACATGCAGAATACTGGCTGAAGTGCATTGAATTTCAGCCATGGAGATCTCTCACATACTAGAAGAGCTCTTTGGCATATTTACATTTTATGGAGATCATTTATACCCAGGGTAAAAGCATAATACTAGTTTCAAGATCACAGGAGTGCTTTTAAGAAGTATAGCTTCTCTGGTGAGTGATGAAGTATCCTGCATATGTAAGTTACATTACCAATTCCTCCATTAAATGAGCTACCTTGCAATTCCTCTAAGTATAAAATCCTACAGCTTTTTCGCTCAATATTTCCACTGCCCAGATGCAAAACTGTTGAGAATTAAAACAGAAACACAAATGATAGTCAGAAACATCCTAGTAACGTCTAGCAATCAAATGCGTGAAAAAAAAAAAATCCATTCCCTGTCAGCAAAGGGAAAGTACTAAGGTTCTGTGAAAAACTATGGCTGTAACAGTTTTAAGTATAGCTTAGAAAGACTTGAAGTAATCAAGACAGGTTGAGAAGCTTACACTTTCCCCAACCCTACATTCTTCCTCATTTCTACATCTTCAGTTGCACCAATCAATGTGGTGCTTCAGGGTGAACCAGACTAGACAATAAAATAGCTTCCACAATTTAATTAAAAAAAAAAAAAAAAAAAAATCACTTACTTCAGCAATCTTGATAGTGTGGTTCTTCAGACAGAGGTGGAGCACTTACTGGAAGAACAGGAGGTCCTCACTGGTCTTTGCTCCTAGAAGGGACAATAATCAATAAGCTGCAAGTGCTACTTTTTCCGAAGAAGCAATGACCCATACCAACAACACCACTGGAGAGTCTTCTATGTCCCTGATTACTAATAACACATCAGAAGATCTCCTGGCAGATGTTGAAGTCCAATTTGCTGTGAAGCAACAGTTGCCTTTTATTAGTGCCCAGAATCAGTTCATGAAGGCAAATATTAGCAGTCACGTATAATGATAAAACCACAGTGGGCATTTTCACCATTTTGATTTGTCTTTTCTTTTTTCTTTCCTCTTCTTAAGAGTCACCAGCAGGCTCTGGTTTTTCACAAGCCCTCATAGTTAGCAAACCATGAACAGCTCTAGGAATTAAGATAGTTGAATCACACCTTCTTGGCCTCCTGCTGCTTTATTTTTCCTTTGCTGTCTTCAGTGACCCCTTTCAAATTAGGGGGAAGGGAGTACTGCTCTCTCATGATTATTGTCTTCAACAAAAAGAGAAGCTCAGTATCACACTAACAGGTTAATTACTGCATTGATTAGGACCAAGAAAGACCACAAACCCTGTGACAAACTCTCACATGTCCAACCCACTGCTCATGGCTGCAGAAAACGAAACTGAGCAAGCTCAGCACATGCAGGATTTAAGAAAACACTTCCCCTGCTTGCAGCCCACAGCCAGAAGCCAATAAAGCCAGGTGGCGGCTCAAAAGGTCATAGTAAGCAGCTCAAGTGGTCCACTACAGGCAAAAGAACTGCCTCAGGAGCACACCACCCTCACCTGGCCACATGCATATTGCATCTCTGCTTATGAGAGGTGACTAAGCCAAAACAAAAGGCCACTTTTGATTGGTTTTCATCAAACACACACAGAAGAGGGAAAAAAAAAAAAAAAAAGAAAAAAAGGCAAACAAAATATTTGGGAAAAAACATATAGTGTAATTTTTAGAAATGTATAAAATATAAAATATAAAAATATTGTACTACCAACTACTACTGTTGCCTGCAGAAAACATGTAAGTTGATCATTTGTTGGCTTTTAAAAAGTGTTGGGAAGACAGCCTCCGGCAAATCAGAGTATTTTACTGATTTACAACTATTTTTCTTGAAGATGATGGGAGAGGAGCAAAAAAGCACCTGTGCTTTAAGTAGAGAACAGAACTGAAACGACAAAATAAAATTTCTAAAAACCTAGCAGACAAGTGAACTGCAGAAACAGTTTTAGCTTCTGTTTAGAAGGAAACCGAAACACCCCATAACAGACTTGGTATAAATCATGCTGTAATGTTTTCTTCTGCCAAACATCAGACAATACACTGTTTCCTGGGGAAAAAAAATAAATACTGCTTAAGGTTGAACTACAAGGAGGGCTTGGTTCTTTAACACTGAAGTGCCTCCCAGCTCACTGCAGTGAGCCACATGAAGACAGTGAACTAATGGTCCCTGGTAAACATCTTCAGAACTACCTCAGTGAGTTTGCCAAGACTCTGTGCTTTGAGACTCAGGGGAACTTTTATACTGACACAGCCATCGAGAGAGTACAGGACACTAATATGAAAGTGATCACTAACCCAAGTCTGTTTTCTCTGCCAGGAATGTCTGTCTAAATGTTTTGGGAAGCTGGCTGGTTAGTTCATGAGAACAGGGTGATAAGAGCCCAGTCAGGAGTTTTTGATGTTAGTAGCAAGTTACTCCCATCATTCTCAGATGTGAGAGGAAGAAAATATTTACCAGGACTCACATGAGCTAGGTTTGTTTTCTTTTATTTTTAAGTCCTCCCAGGAGGCTAGTTAGGAGTGGGGAAATGGCCAACCTTACCACAGAGCTCCTAGAAAGAGTTGAGTCAACCTCTAACAACTTCTAGGAAAACAACCACCAGCATTCCTATGGGCTTCTGAAATACATCCACTGCTCCAGGGGAAAACTAATTCGCATTCTACCTGATGCCTGTTTTTCACTGATGCCAAGAGCATATGAAGTATGTCTCCTGAAGCACATGCAGAAAGTTGCAAAGCGTTGATGGGGTACTTGAATTTTTTTCTCACTTTTCCATCTGCCTCTGCAGATGGAATAAGCAAGATAATTCTTTTAACTACACTATAGACAACTCAGAAGACAGAAACACCAAACCTATACCTCTTGAAAACCACTTTTTTTTTTTTTTCATTTAGCATTTCATTTTATCCATTCAAACACAATACAGGACTGCAGGTGTACCTCTTACACAAGGCGGAGCACCAGCTCCTTACCGCACACCTTGTGATGCCTACAGGAAAGGCTGAAGCAAAAAATCGCGAACATAAGGCTTGCATCGCAGAGCTTAAACACAAGGGACTGGTATTCCCCACACTGCGAGTCCAGAATCCTAAAAGCTATTACCTTTTTTTTTTTTTTTTCGGTTTGGGATTTTTTTTCCCCTTTTTTCTTTAATATTACCTCTCAATAACATCTCCCTGGACTGCCATACCCTACGGAGAAGTACAGTAAATAAACTTCTGCGTCCTTCAGGCGATCGGCGATGGGTGATGTTTCCGGAGCCTGCGGATCGCATTGTCCCCGCTCAGGCACCCGCAGCACGCTAATTAATTGGCGTTAATCGGTTCTGCGGGACCGATGGGTCTTGCTACGAGACGAGCAGCAAGCTGCCAGCCGGACCCCGCCGCTCGACCCCCTCCCCAGCCCCGAGCCCCGCCGACCCCGCGGCCGCTCCCGCCGGGGCCGCGGGCGGCTCCGCGCGGCCTCCCCCGCTCCGCACGGCGCCTCCGCGGCCCAGCCACGGCACCGGCACCGGCACCGGCTCCCGCGGCCGCCCCCAGCTCTCCGCAGGGCCGGCAGCTCCCGGGCAGCGGCTCCTCGCAGCCGCCGCATCCCCGGCCCCGCGGCCGGAGCGGAGCGCGGCACTGCACAGCCCCCGCCGCCCCTCGCCCCGCTCCATTCCCTGTCGCCCTTGCCCTCCCTGCCCGCCGCCGCGCACGTGCTCACCCAGCCCGGAGCCGGCGAGCCTCCCGCATCCAGCGGCCGTGGGCCCCGGTGGAGGCGGAAGGAGACCCCGGCGCCGAGGTCGGGCGGCGGGGCAGGAGCTCCGGGGCGGGGCGGGCAGAGGGAGAGGCGGTGCCGGCGCTTCCCACCGCCCACTCGGCCCCGCTGAGGAAGCGCCACAAAGGCGGCGGGGGCAGGGCCACGCAAGGCACGTCCTGTGCCTGCGGGTACAATGCTGACAGCGTCGTCAGGCCCGGCTTTCGGTTTCTCAGAGCCCTCCAGACTGAGCCCCTCCTCCCTTTAAGCCTCTTTCCTGCCTCCCTTCCTGCCCTCTCGGGTCTCCAGGGAGATCCCGCAGCTCCCCGCTGCAGGCGCGTCACGTTTTTTGTTAAGAAAAATACAGTGGTTCTCTCACATCCTCCCACGAGTTGAGGGACCAGCTGAGACTTCAGTTAGAAGAACTGAGGGCTGAACAAGGCCCTGTAAAAGCTAGATAGATATAAAAAAAATATTTAAAAGAAAACATATTCCAGCAGTACAATACCTAAAGATTATTTCACAAAATTACCAGAAGGCTTAAAAGGTCTAAGTTAAAGTTCTAAACAGGTGACAACACTATACTGAATAGATCTCACCCAAAGTTTGTATACTGAGTAGCAGTCAGGGGTAAAAAGCTGATTATATTAAGCTGTATAGTAAGGGAAAGTAATTTTTATTAAGCTTTATAGATAAACTGTGTACTTACACAAGCATCAGGAAGCATGTCTCCAAGCCGGCTGGTGTGACTTGTAGGATATGGCACTGGCATGTGATGGAGGGCATGGCAGCTGCTGAACCCTCTCTGTCTCACAAGTTTCACTTCACTGCTGACAACAAACTACCCTTAGATAGGCCTTATATATAATCTCCTGGAGGCAAACAGTTGTTGCCTCCACGTGAGTCTCAGGAAAGGGTTCTGAGCCATGCTCAGCTTTTGTTTTCCCTTTGTAGTTACCTTTTAGCTCCAAGCCACTTGTCACCCAACCCTAAGGTGACAGGCGGGTTCTTTCCAGGATCCTGGGTAGAGCGAGAACTGGCCACAAGTCTGTAGTTAT
The DNA here is from genome assembly GCF_003031625.1 of Empidonax traillii. NCBI lineage: Eukaryota > Metazoa > Chordata > Aves > Passeriformes > Tyrannidae > Empidonax > Empidonax traillii. The sequence goes on along the minus strand of NW_020955627.1, from coordinate 908,079 downwards.
AATTAGAGCTTTATTATTATGTAAAGATTTTAGCAATCAGCGTAGCTTATTGTTACACAGGTTTTCTAGCAATTGGCAATGCTTTCCTATTACATAACATTTCTGTTAACTAGATTGGGTCAAAATTTTAATAATCAGTGCAGTCATCATAATTTAGACTCTAACTTTTAAATGTACTTGAGCCGCTCACTCAACCCTTGGAGAAAGAACAATGGAGGCCGATACTCTATCTGACCTGGTTATCACCAAATGGGTTAAAAGAAAGTTATCCAATAACATTTTGATGTGAATAAGCAGACACTTTTTTATTCAGTGCACTGAGAATATGGGGGATCAATCCTCCAAACATGTTCTCTTAAGCAACAAAATCCATTCATTTTTATGCTTTTTTTTTTTTACGTAAACCCTTTCTTAAATTTAACCTTTACAGTGATTAGTTCCATTAGTTATATATCTTTATACTAAAACAAGAATTGGTCAATTCTACTTAGCTCTACTGATTGGAATCCTTGATACTCAAATCAAGATGGAAAGGGTAAGGGGCTTTCCAAGCAGCATAAAGGGTCCAGTAACATCTCGTTGAAGTTTCATTGGGTGCACACTTCAAACACAACACTCCTAACAATCCCATACATTATGCCTCAGAATTTCCTACCTTTAAATCCCAGGTACTTCTTCTATATGATCAAATCTTGATTATTTTATCAGACTACTTGCAACATGGTGAAACAGGATGCTCTGCCTAAGTGGGGGTGAAGCAACTCAGACTTTACTCTATTTGCAAAAGGCGGTGGATGAAGAACGGGGATCAGACTGGCTTTGGTGTTGAATGCCAAGACCAGCCTGACTCAACAATCCCAAGTTAAACATGCTGAGGATGAGAAGAACAGTGATTCCTGGCAGAAACTGGCATAGGTAAGGAAGTGGCATGCAAATTTCCTGATAAAGGAACCAACAAGTGAAACTACAGATAACTTGTCTAAAGCTGCTGAGCTGACACAGCTGGCCAAGAAACATATGATTGATGAAAGTCAATCACTTTATATTATAATAGCCCAGTCCCACTCTTTTTGTTTGTTTTGGTTTTATGGGTTTGGTTTTTGTTTTGTTTGGGGTTTTGTTTGTTTGTTGTTTTGTGAGTTTTGTTTGTGGTTTTGGTTTTTGTTTTGTTGTTTGGTTTTGGGGGCTTTTTTTTTTTTTTCCATGTAGACAACAACCACAGCCTTTCCCTCATCCGCTAAGTGGATTGCCTTATCATAAAATGAGACCAGGACCTGTCTTTCATAAACCCATGCTGGCTAGGCCTGTGTAGAAACCTGGACAACAAAGAGTTAATGCACTTTTATAGCCACCAATAACCACCACTGTGCAAGTTGGAAAAGGATGTGGCTGGAGAGGGGGGCTATACAGAGGCAGAGCAACACCCTTCTGGGGCCACTTCCCTGATCTGGTCTGTGGAGACTAAACAAGACAAAAAGCAGCACAAATTCAGAGGTGAGGTCAAGAAGCAGGCATGAACTGTTGACCTAAGGATTGAGTCCAGCAAAGTCCCTCAAAGCCCCCCAAACTATTTCCAGAAAGGTCTAGAAGAACAGACGCCACATGCTAACTCATTTATAGGAAAAGTGAGAGATCTAATCCCAGGGCAGGGAAAAGTATCTATAAACTATCTATTTGGGTAGCCCCCAAAGCTCAGGTAGCACCTCCAGCACCCTGGACACCCTGTCAGCTAGATCAACACCAGACCTTGAACTGATGATCTCCTTTCCTCTCCCATCTATGCTCTCTGCATCTCTTTGTCTCTTCCCCCTACCTTTTCCCTGTTTTCTTTAATTCCCTATTTCTCTTACTACTAGAAGATAAGGGCAAAACTTATACCACTTTCCATGCCAAGTGTATAATTTACTAGTAAAACTTTGTGAGCTTTTTTGGACCCTCTGGCATTTATTGTTCCTTTTCAACCATGGGCACCTGCAAATCTTCCTCTTAGGAATGGGACATGACAGCCTAATTCCCTGGTTGTCTTGTGTGGGCTGTATGATGGCATTCAAGATGCTCTGCTCCACAACCTTCCCTGGCACGAATGTCAGGCTGGGTCCTCCTTCTGACCTTTCATGTAGGTGGGCATGACATTTGCTAACTTAGTAATTAATCTAAAGGATATATGGAAGTACAAGGGGCAACAGAAACCTGGCCAGGGGGTGTGGAAGAGTGGGGAGAGAAATAAAAGATTAAAAGGCTACTCAGAGACTGAGGTAGCACCAGCAACAAAGAAACAACATTGATAGTCCCACCATCTCATAGTATTCTTCTAGACAAAATGTCCAGCACGCAGCTAGACAAGTCCATAATATATTGCATGAACAGTTGGCTGCCCAATTGGGCTCAGAGTTATAGGAAGTGGGGTTACATCAGGCTGGCAGCCAGTCACCAGCAAGGTCCCACAGGGCTCAGTTTTAGGGCCAGTGCTCTTCAATACTTTTATAAACAATCTGGACACACAAGTCAAACATACATTAAGTAAGTTTGCTGCTGGTACTAAATTAGGAGGAGCTGTGGACTCCCTCAAGGGTGGAGAGATCCTAGAGAAAGATCTAGATGGACTGGACAGCTTTGGCAATCATCAACGGTATGAAATGTAAAAAGATGAAGTGCTGGATTCACCAGCTGGGACAGGGTAATCCTGGTTATATGTGCAAATTAAGGGATTACAAGGAGCTAAAGAGCACAGTTGCCTGTCTGAAACACTGTTAAGGCCAGAGAAGGAACTTGCCGTAAGATAAGACATGTGATAGCCATCACACTAGGAACTTGAGATAAGCACAGAAGGGAGCAACAGGAAGGAGCTAATTCCTGGAAGAAGGAGATCTGGTTAGCACATCCTGGTTAACGGATCCAGACAAAAATTCCCACTTTGCCAAACTGTGAAAGGGAAGCAACTGCACATACGCATATCACCAGTCAAAGAAAGATGACCCCAAACTATGGGATAGACAGCATCTGTGACCACCGACAACCATCAAAGATCCTCAAAATCTTGGAGGAAACATGCACAGCAAGAGGACACACCCATTCTCACTTAGCATGCAAGGAAGGCTTGCCCATCCTTGCTTCACGTGTAAATTAGGAATGTGCCTCTGTAGATACTCAGAACTTGGACTATATAAAGGTGGTACAACCAGAAGAACGACCTGGGACTCCCACCACTGAATAGCCTGGGTTGAGGATGAATCAACAGGACATAGCTGGATTCAGAGGTGATGGATTTTCTGCTTGATCTCTCTCTCTCTCCCCACCCCACCTCTTTTCTATTTCTTTTACTATTTCTATCTCTCTACCTTAAATTTATTTAAAAAAAAATCTGTATTGTTGACTTTGGCATATGGTCTCACTTGCACCTTAATTCGGGCAAAGGCATCTCTCACTAATAGGATCGTTTACAGGGAAGAGAGGCTGAAGAATAGCACCCTAAAAAGAGATCTGCTGGCTTGGGTCGGAGCAAGTAGAGGATAAGTCAGCAGTGCTCCCTGGCAGTCAAAAGGGCCAACCATGTCCTGGGCTGCTTGAGGGAGGTGATTGTCCTGCTCTACTCTGCTCTACACTGATGCAGTCTCACCTCTGCAAGGGAAGTTCTGTGTGTTGTTTTGGGCACCTCAGTATAAGAATGACATCAAACTATTAGAGAGTGACAAGAAGAGAGTGACCAAGATGGTGAACGGCCTCAAGTGCAGCACTTATGAGGAGTGGCAGAGGTTACTTGGTTTGCTCAGTTTGGAGAAGAGAAGGATGAGGGATGACCCCATTGCAGCCTACAGCTTCCTCAAGGTGGGTGTCATGAATGAGTGCTTTGGTTGCTTAAAGAATCACCATCAAAGGTATTAACAAAAGAAGGGTTTATATATTTTTGTGAAAGCATGACTTAAGAGAGTTAAACGGTAAGGCTCACTCTATTGCTACATAGATAAAGCATATAAAGGAAAACTGGATCAGAACTTGTTTAAAATCACAGAGTCTGGGATGCAAAAAGAAAGAGTGCTAAAGGATAAGGGAGACCCTCCCATTAAGTCAAACTTAGCTTCAGGCTTACACAACATTTTTATGTCTAAAGGATTTAGGAGCTTAATCATTATCTAATTTAACATTACAAAATGATTCAGTAGAGTTTACCATGAGCACAGAAGTAACTTAATTATAAATCTGAGTTGGCAATATTCATACTATACTTGCTATAGGGTATTCAAAGGCAGTACATTCAGAGGTACTTGTTAAAAATTCCACCACACCACACCACCACTGCCCCCCCAGATCAGTGAAATACTCATGTGGAATGCCTTTACATCTCCCAACAGGTGAAAGGCTGAGCCGTGAGGAGTGGGGCTATCAAACCAGTTTTCAGATTTCAGTGACTTTCAGTCCTCCAAGTATTAGAGTTGACCAGCATCCACCCACAGTGAGAGGCTGGCACACACAGCCCACTGAGGTCTAGGAGAGCTCCAAGGGTCTCACTTAAGACTGCTGTTTATAGAGTTACAAAATGCTTGGCTTCAGTCATCTGTCAATCTCCAGGATGATTCAGGCAAGTAATGTTCCAAGGCTATCAGGGGATGGCTGACTATCTCTTGTCCTTTGTTAGCCAGCTGAAGCTCCTGCTGTGGACAGTGCCTTCCTGCTTTAGTCATGCATGCCTAAATCATTGCTCAAGGCTTAGTCCTAATGAGAATTCCTGAGACTGTAGAGCAGCCAGGAGTGGAGAAAATGTACCACCACAAGGAGCAGTGGAGGGAGGGGTGCTGATCTCCTCTCTTGGGTGACCAGCAATAGGAAATATAATGAAGCTGTACTTAGGGAGGTTCAGATTTGACATTTGGAAAAAGCTCTTCATTGAGAGGATGCCCAATCAGTGGAATAAACTCCTCAGGAAAGTGGCTGTCACCAAGCCTGTCAGAGTTCAAGGACCATCTGAACAACATTCCTTGTCATGTGGTTTGGTTTTAGAAAGTCCTGTGAGGAGCAGGTAGTTGGACTTGATGATCCTTATGAGTCTCTTCTAATTTGAGGTATTCTATGATTCTGTGATCTGAAAATCAGTTGCTACAGAGTTGAATATCCTTCTCAACATGCCAACCAGGTTTCATGGGCCCAACATGTGTAATGCAAGTGAGAAATTAAAACTTGTTTCTTTATTAAGAGAAACTCAAGATCATGCTGCATTTCTAATTAGCCTTGCACACACTCACAGGCACGCCACAACTTCCCATTACAGCAGAGAAATCAGGAGTCTGTTGCAGCAGATGGGCTTCAGGTGCTTCTCCTGTAATGGTTTTCTTGTTGCCCGAGGCTTTTTGGTTTCTTTGCCAGTCAGTGCTTAACCTTTTGGGGATCCTTGACCTTTGCCTTCTCCAGATTCCAAGTTGTTGGAGCATGCCTCCCAGCCTAGTGCTGTTTGTGTGGCATCCCTGTCCCTTCCTCCTGCTGTCAGACATGGCCTCTCCTTGGTCAAGAGCTGAGTATACTATGCAAACAGGAGCTATCTACAATGAGGTGTGACCAGCAGGACAATGAAATTCACGTCTTCGAGTGGAATCCCTCCTCGGGCTGAATTTCTCACCTTTTATAAGCATAACTGATCATGTCAGATAACTTCTACAATAGAAGTTGCATAATGAAGAAAAGAACTTTGGGTTTCTTATCCTGTAAGATTCACCCAAATAAAGCAATCTAAGATTACATCACCCAAATAAATATGCATTTCTTAAGCAGAGAATTTGTTAAGCAGAGAATATGTATTAGATAGGTGGGTTTATGCAAAATTTACTGCATGAAAGTATTTACATTTTGCCCATAGTGTGCTTGAATTGTGGAAACCTACACCTTGCACCCTGCAAAGAGCAAACAATGTCTCTTTTCTAAACTACACTCTGTGCCTGTGTTTAGAGAGCTTCTAAAATCATCAACAAAAACCAGAATTGGGTGTAATGACCCTGATGTGTGCCATGGCTGAACTGTGGACAGGAGAGCACTTTCAAAAAGTAAGGGAGTCCATGAAACATAATAACCATGAATTAATTATTGGAAGGTGGTGTCAGGATATAAGCTTGCTCGTCTTGAAGGCTGATACAGCAATTATATCAGTTTCACTGCACTGGGCCAAATTGCTGAGGTAACGGTGTTGGAAACCCAAGGTTGAAAAGGAACATCAGGAGTAGCCAAATTAAGGCCAATTTGAAAGAAGTAATATGGGGAGAGTTGTTTATTTTGGGAGAAATCTGTGCAGAGAGAAGCAGGTATGGGTAGGGACAGTGAAAAGGTGGGCTTAGGGAAAGAGAAAATGGGCAATTAGATATAATATGAGGTAAAGAATAAAGAAGAGATCTTTTGGCACTAGGATTGCAGGTTATTATCAATGGCGGTATTCAAAAATGGAGGTACCATGGACTAAATACATCCTGGTTTCAATTTCCATCTGTCTTGGAGTCACATGCATTTTAATCTCAGTCCATGGCATGTCTCGTTCATATGTTTCAGCTCATCTAGATGTCCAGATTCCATGACAATTGCTCTATGTTATGTTGATTTTTGTCAAGAGTGAGTCTGCATAGACTCTAGGTCAGGTCACTAACATTGTTAGTCCACACAAGTTAATTTTCTTCCAATCAAAACCCACCATCAGTAACAGTATTGTTCCCTGCATCTTGAAACATGAAAAACGTTACTGATCCATTGCACTGACTTTTCATAATTCTCAAAATAGTGAAGGCAGACAGACTCATTATTTCCATCATCTTCCCAATAATAGGTGAAAAATCTGTTTTCACTGAAAGAAACACTATTTCACTTGTGGAGATGCTGTCAAATTGTTTCCATTTTTTTCTTGTTAGCTAGATCTGGGTCATGTCCCCATCTGGATCCATACCCAGGGTCCTGACCAGCCATCTTGGAGCTGTGTCTCGCTCTGGTTCCCCTCACTGGGCCTGGCGCTGACGCTGATCCATGGGCTGACATCCCAGCATTGCCCAGTGCCAGTCACTGGGACTGCCCCCGCCTGCCCTGCTTCCCAGCTGGGGTGTTCGGGTGGCCCTGGCTGCCAGCCCTGCCCTGCTGCCCTTGGGAGAAGCAGTCAGTCGGGGAAAGTATCCAGTTGAGGCTCACCTCAGAGTTGTCCCTGCCTCCACTTACACACTCCTTTCTCTTTGACAGGAGATTATCACGCTCACGTGGTTGCACATAAAACAATTCAGTGTTGCAGTAACTGGAAGCTGGGGTCACTGTGAACTGATGATTATCAGCAGGCACAGCATGTTCACTTTGTGGACTGAGACTTGATCATGCACACCAAGCCCTGTCCTTGACTCCTCGCCAATCTCCCAAGTCCTCACTTTGCCATGAATAACATGTCTTTCAAAGGGCTATAAACCAGCAGAATATTTTTAGTATTCTATATGCCTTAACTGTGATGCACACATTCATTTTTCATTATGGTGTTTCATTGATTTTATATGACAGAGGACCCATTCTATTTATAGTCACAGAAGGACCTCCACCTTTATCCTGCAAATTGCGTTCTGTCAACAACCTCAAAACTATGTCCCCAACCTCTGCAAATGCATATATTTGGAGGGGCACCTTCACTTCTATCATTCCTATTCTAGCAATTTTCTATTTTGTTTCATATCTATGACCATTCCTGAAACAACTCAGTTATCCACGTCAGAATATCTCACTCTGAAAGAGTTTCTAGTGAAGGTAAGGGCATAATGAACAGTCTTCGTTGCAGAAAAGTGTTTCAAAGAACTAAATCCCAGGCGCCAATCAACCTTGAGCTTCTTAAAACTGTAAAGGTCACAGATAACTAGTAATTTCAGTTCTTCCCCCTCTTGTTCACTGTCTTCTGTCATGCCTCTGTAACACTTTTCATGTTTATCATACACTGCTTGTGCAGTCAGGATGACTGAAGGTTATTCAGCACATGCAACTGTTGCTTCATCCTCAGACCTTGGAGGCTGGTCATGGTCACCAAACCCTCGGAACAAAGGCCTCCAGCCGGATCAATAACTCCTGAAGTCACGCATGTGGGATGTATTTCCAGTTATCGTGTTAATGCATTATGTGGGTTTTTTTGTTACTCTGCCTTCTTTTCCCTTTCCTGTTTTCCCAGTCTTCATGTTTCTGTGGGTCACTGATGTTTGCTGTTATTGATTGTATCACATGCCTCAAGGCTGGCAATATAACAGGCATAACCATTACTCTTTCATTCAGTTCCCTAATCCTGTTTCTCTGATGAGCTTTCACATGTCTGATCCACAAATGGTTCCTAGACTGACTCATCCATTTCTCAATCTCTTTACATGGATCCTTATTTGAAATAATCTTCCCATCTCCTGATTCTCATATTTTGACTCAAGCAAACATCCAGAATCGTATTCTCTGCACACAATAATCTGAATCTCAAACTACTCATCCTTCTGTCACCTCTCCAAAATCACCTGCAGGCCTGCATACTGAAATTACCTGCCCAGAAGTTTGTCCCCATGGATGTTCACAGCTACACATCCAATGCACTTAACACTGAACTTCCAACAGTCAGCCTGATTTTGCTCAGGCTGAAATTATTCATTCACGCTTCAAACTCTTCTACCCACAAGGTATTCTTTTACAGTGATTGGGCATTCTTGTTTTGGTCCTTCATTAATAAGGGCAGGCTATCATAACCTGAAGAGAATCAGATTTAAACTTAGTAATATGCCATAATTAGACAGATATTAAGGAAATGCAGTTGAAAAGTGTTGTGTGCATGTATTGTATTACCACTGATGTATAAAGTGAATTTTGAAGGTTTCTAGAACAGGGAAGTATCTAGTCATTAACCCTAGAAGAGAACCATACTGGAATGTGCTAAGACCATTAGGACTCTACGCCCAGATAAAACTATCAGGATACTATATATTAAAGTATGTCAAGCTACATCAGAGAAAATATGAGCTATGTTACCAGGGTATCTTGATAGATGTAAAACTCACAGGGTCACAAATGGAAATGTTCTCAGGAAACTGTATCTTGATGGTGTAGCTTTGAAGTCCAAGTAAAATGGTGGTGTCATTGCTGGTACAGAGGCTGGAGGCTGTGATTTAGTTTTGTACTGCTTTGAGGCTGAGATTTGTCAACAGCTGCTTTGTCTCAGATTGTTTTGGCCTGCATGGGGCTTTACATTTGTTTGTTTAGCTGCAACAGCAGTTGCCTAACAATCAGATTACACGTAATATTATCTAACTTGTTTTAACATTAGTTAACTTCATGCAATCGCATGTTATACTGTTATAGTAGCTTTTTATGTAACTATAGTTAGTGCAAATAGGTCATTACTCTGCGTCTGTGACCTAGAAGCATCTGGAGGAGTATTGAGTGCAGGATGATAGGAGAGACCTTGAAAGTACAGGCACAGGATGACACCGGAGATCTCAGGGTCATAAACAAGTCACGCGTGGTCGATTACCAGTCACTAAAGGAATGCGGCCTTGGGAGCTGGATAAAACCGGTTTTAAGGAAAAAAAAAAAAAAAAGAGAGAGAACAAAGAGCAAGTATCTGACATAAATGAAACCACAGACAGTGAATTTTATTATAATAAGGAATTGTGAAGCAATAAAGAAAGAGGAAAGTGTGGTGCATGTTACAGGATATAGAAAAATAAATCCAAGCACAGACCCTAGAGTAAGGAAGTCCCTACCAACAGAATCAGATTTCTCCCAGTGAAGAATAAGAGACACCAGCAAATCACCATAACTCTCCTTTTTCACTGTCAACCTCTGGGACCAGAGTAGTAGTGGAAGGGTGATTCTTACACCAGAGAACAGGGTAGGTAGGTACTGGGAAGTTTCTATATATCTGTTTTAACTGCCAATTAATGTGGCTTTTTCTGTAATAATTATATTAATTAGATTACTAATGTTGGTATGATTGTCACCAGACTGATAACAATACTTTGCTGTTGAGACTTCAGTTATTCAAACAATAAATTGTACCAGTACAACGTATTTCTTTAGTCTGCACAAATGGTACATGTTGCAGCCCAATATTGAAGAAAACCAAAGTGCCTGTAATTCAAACACTGCATAAGAGACCTACAACATGATCCAGTGTAGAATCTGTTGAGGATGTGTACAACTGATACCAGAACGGGTAGATGGACACCTAAGACTGCAACAACAACAAGAGCAATGAAACCAACATACCACTAGCAGGCTAGTGGTTATAACTCCGCTATAATAATAATTACAAATGGCACAGGCACCACTGCCTCAGGGTGAACAGAATCAATCACTGACATTACACAGTGCTGTGCATTTCGGTTTTGCCTTAGTAATGGCAAGTACATCTCTGATGTTTGTGTTGCCTCTGATTACTTCTGCTTGAAGCCTGTTGTTACATGGATGGAGCAGTGGGCCAAGAGATGAATTTTCAGGAGTATTTGCTTATTCAGGCAATACAAATCTAAGAAAGTCTGTTTCCTACCAGCCTTAAAGGGGATTTCAGGGTCTCTGACCTGGAATATTTCTTTTGTCCAAAGATTTCCAAACATGGAGTGTATCACCTGATTCACTGCTAGTGTTTTGGGGGGTTTTGATGTTTGTTTTTTGTTTGTTTGTTTGTGTTTTGGTTTTTTGGGGTTTTTTTGTTTGGTTGTTTTGTTTTTTTGGGGGGTGGGCCTTTGGAGCTGGCACCAGCTTGCCTTTCTGATATTTTTTTTTGTGGCAGAACTATTGTGTGGTTGGCATGATGGCTAAGAAGGATGTGTTGAACCTGGCACTTTTACCCTTGCAACCTGAAAGGTTTCCAATTTCAATTGTTTTACAGCCTCTTCCTGCTTTGGACCTGTCACAAAATAGGTGGTTTAGGTCACTTAAAGAATCACCATCAAAGGTAATAGTGAAACCAAACTTTAATATGAATTTGCAAAAGCACAACGAAGTTTGATGGAAAGGTTCACTCTACTATTTATTACATGGATAATACATATAAAGGAAAAGCAAATTAGAATAAATTTAGAGAGATTTATATGGAGAGCAGGGGTTTAAAAGTCTTAAGAGAGAAAAGGGTAAGGGGGATCCTTCACTTAGTTGCAAGATTCAGAGTGGATCCCCTTGCTTTCTAAATTCCTTCTCAGAGAGGATTTTGGGTGCGGTTGGATCCAAACTTAGGCTCAGACTTGGTCAATGGTATATGTCTGAAGGATTTAACAGCACTTAATCATAGAAGCCCTTAAATGTTAAATTAGTCAATAATCAACTACAATCACAACATATTTGCTGTAGAGTGTTCAAGGGTATGTATATGCACAAAGGTATACCTATTAAAAATTCTCTTGAGAATCAGTGAAATACCCACATCTAATGCCTTTTGGTGTTTCTCAACAGGCAGGGACTGTGCCTCAAGCAGTGGGGATATTAGCCCAGGTCTCATCACCAGCCAGTGGTCCTCTACCTGAGAGTTCACATGCTCTGAGAGGTGTCCCACTCAGAGGGAGATGTGGGTGCAGCCCACTGCAGTCCAGAAGAGCTCAAAGGGTCATGTTGTTTATAGGGTCATGAGATGGTTGGCTTTAGTCGTCAGTAAGTTTTCTGGCTGCAACCTGGATTGACAATTACTGGAGTCTTCAAAATTCCAGTAGTGGTGGTACTGTTTAACTCAGGCTACAACTCAGATAAAGGAATTTTCCAGGCTGTCAGGGGTGTCTGATTATTCCCACTTGTAGAGGGTTGATCCTGGCTGGATACTAGGTACTAATGCTGCTCTCTACCTCCGCAACTGGACAGAGGAGAGAGAGGAAAAACAGCTAAGGATTCATGAGTTGAGCTAACAGGTGGCAGAGGTCACTTACTGATTACTTTCACTGGAAAAACAGACTCAAAGTGGGGATAGTACTTAAATATATTACTAACAGGATAAGAGCCAAAAAGTGAGAAATAAAACAGTCTTAAAAACACCTTCCTCCCCTCCACCCCTCCTTCCTTCCATGTTCTCCCTCCTTCCCACCAGTGGTGTAAGGGGACAGGAATGGGGGTTGTGATCAGTTGTTGTTTCTGCTGCTGCTCAGGGAGAGGAGTCCTTCCTCTGCTTCTGTGGGGTCCCTCCCATGGGAATCAGTCCTTGATGGACCTCTCCAATGTGGTCCACCCCTCGGGCAGCAGTTCTTCCCAAACTGCCGTCCTGTGGGTCACTCCTCCACGGGGTGCAGTCTGTCATGGATGAGCTGTACTGATGTGGGTCCCCCTACCTGGGAAAAACCTGCTCCAGTGTGGGCTTCCCTCTCCACGGGCCACAGGTCTCCTGCAGGACCCTGCTCTATTCCTGGGCTTCCCAAGGGGTCACAGCCTCCTTCATGCATCCACCTGCTCCAGCATGGGCTCCTCCATGGGCTGCAGGTGGATCTCTGCGCCCTGATGGTCCTCCATGGGCTGCAGGGGCATAGCTGCCCTACCACAATCTTCACCGTGGGCTGCAGGGCCTCGTCTCTGGTGTCCTCTTCCTCTTCCCCCTCCTTCTGCACTGACCTTGGTGTTTACCTAGTTGTTCCCATGTTCTCACTTCGCTCTTCCCTGGCTGGAATTTCTTCTGCTCAACAATCTTTTGTTATTAAATATGTTATCACAGAGGCGTTACTATTACTCCTGATTGGCTCAGCCTTGGCCAGCAGCACAAAGTGCATCCTGGACTTGGCATTGGCTGGCACTGGCTCCATGGGACAGGGGAAGCTTCTAGCAGCTTCTAACAGAAGCAACACCTGTAATCCCCCCCCGCCACTACCAAAACCCAGCCACAGAGACCCACTACACCACTCTCATCTCCCACCTTGGCTAGGCAGCAGGAGTTCCTGGTATGGCCATTTCTACCCCCACCTTAGGCTTGCAAGAGTTCCCTGTAGGATCAAGGGCCACTTCACTGCTGAGCTCTTACACAAAGGCTGAGGCATGGCAAGAATTATTGAGACCATAGAGCAAGGTACAAACAAGCCAGAGGAGAGGCAGCGAGAATGCACGGTGACAGGACCCCATTACCACTCATTAAATACACCTGTTAGGATTGAGCAATGGTCACATGGAATTCATGAGCCTAACACATGTAATTTAATTATTGTGTAATAAGTCAGTGTATTTAATCACCAGCATGTGCAGTATATTTTTCTGTCCATGTGAAATACTCTGTGTCTTTGATCACCAATTGCATTTCTTCTTCTTAGGAACTGTAGGTTTATTAATGTAATAAGGATATTAGGGTATATTGCCAAGGGAGTTTCCAAAGCTAAGTCCATATCCCAAATCTGATAGCTATTGGTACTGATGAATCAGTATTGTGAGCAAAGCACTCACTGTAAGAGTACAGGTGACCACAGAGCTGGCCAACCTCATCATGGACAGGGTCTGTGCAGCATGCCATGCCATCTTCAAGCCAATGACTAGGCCCCTGTTCTTCAGTTATATTCAGGAGAATGGGTGGATATTCCACCCCATAATTTTCATTTTCTCTTCTTTATTTCTAAACCTATTTATTATCAGCCAACACCTGCATCTCATCTGCCCAGAGCTGTCATTTTCCTTATCCAGTAAGCCACCCTTCAGTCTGTGTTTCTGCTAACGTAGCAAGATAAGAAACAGAGGGTGCTTTTTGTTTTAAACAATACAGATTTAACCCACGTTCATAGTGTTATACCGTCAAACTTACAAACACTAAGAGCACCTGTCATATTCAGTCATCTTGACCAGACCACTGGTCTGTGATCTGCCCAAGATTACTTGTATATGACAAGGAGGACAAGGAATATCAGATGAAGAGTGGTCATAATGTCTCTCTTGACTGGGAAAAAGCAACTGCTTTTTGAGTGTGCCTTTCACTCTTCAAGGTAATTCTGGAGTTGACAATGATGATAATCTTTTATTTTTTCATCCTATCCAGACTTCCTGAACTAACTTTGCTGACATAGTCCTCCTTGTGTCTCCCTCTCCGGATATCGAATCCTGTTCTTTATCTTCCTTTCATTCTCCACATCTTCAGTTCTTTCCTTCAACTTCCCAGTGTGCTCACTGATGTTCTGAGGCCTTGTTAACCATCTGATCTCTATGCCACCAACACTCACTATTCTTTCAGCCCTTCTGTAAATTGTTTCTGCTGGTACTTTCACACTTTCGTATCTGCCAATCTTAGTGTTCCTATCACAAATCTCTGCATCAACAGACCCAACCACTATACAGAAATTGGCTTTTTATCTCTATCTAAATTTTCGGTCACTATGTGTTTTTGGTTCCTACCTCTTTTTTCTTTTCCAATGAATGGATCCAACCACTTCATTTCACAATGAAGAGGCAATGAAGTGGAAAGATTTCATCTTGCCTTCTCACTTTGGATTCTCTGCCAACTTCTGTGGCAGTAAAGAAAACAAAACTCACTAGGAGACTGCACAGATAAGGAAAGTGATTTTAATTTAACTTCATGAATCAGCTGAGTCTGTTTACTCATATTTTCACCAACAGAAGTACCAGTATGTGTGTGTCTAAGTAACCTGGCCAGGACAGTTTGTGCACAACGTGTAGGACTGTGGTGGTTTTAATCTAGGCCTTCCCTGGTTACCAGTTTGTAACCAAGGAAGGGGCAGTGTTCCCAGTATTCCATATAATCTTTACGTAAATTGTGGTATAAATAAGAGAGGAGAAGCGGCCTTCGTTCTTCTTCTCTTCCGCCGGAGTTCGAGAACAGTGGGTCCCTGCGTTGGTCTCGCTTATCTAAGGCTGAGGCCTGCAGCATCCACTAACCTGCTACATGGAAGCTTGGAGAGTGCTGGCCGTGTCTGCCAATCCTGCTTTCTAAGGAACGTGGTGAGATTTGTTTTACTAGTTATTTTACTAGTTCTCGGGTTTGATTGTGCATATCTATTGGGTGTCCCTTTTTGTTTCCTTTTGTCCCTTTTTCCCCTTTCCCTATCCCTTCGGGGAGTGTTTGAATTCCCCTTTTTGCTGTGTACATAGCATCTTAACTGTAATACACATAAAATATATTTTATATATATAACTAGCTTGGTTTTCGAGTTCTTCAATTTGAATAATGTTTTTCCTTTGCCCTGAGAGAAGTAGAAAGGGGGGAAAAGAGGGGCTGCTACTGGGGCTTTGGGCATTTGGCAGGGAGCCAAGTCCGAACCATCACAAGGACAAGACATGCCATTCTCTCTATATGTCCTAAGTTCCTCTTCCTTGCTAAAAACAAACTGGATTTGGATAACCTTTGAGAGTCAACAGTTCCTGTGATCTTAGTATCCAGTTTTACTCCCCATGGGTCTCAGACAACATTGCTGTGTCAATGCTCTACTTTTGTTTTCCCTTTCTGGTTGTGTTCTGGCTCCAGGCCAGTTCCTTTATCCTCCTGTCATCTTAATCTGTGGTTTCAGTTTCTTGCTTTCTGGTTAATGAATGAAACCATTCATAGGTTGTGCTGTGATCCAGGTGAACTGCCGACCTTAGATAACAACATATGCCATTATTTTAGTCCTTGTTCTACCGTTTCTTCTCATGTTTCCACTTGCCTAAGTAGATTTCCACCCTCACTTCCGGAACAACCATAGTATTTATGATGCAAATGTCTGCATAAGTTCCACATAAAAGTTTGGGGTCATTTGCAGAGTGAGATTTCAATGAATGCTATCAATCACTAACATAATGTAAGTTAAATTGCTGGTTGTATTTGTCTATTCTGTTGCCAAGCAAGTTCTAACTGGACTCACCACAGGAAAGCTCTTTGCTTCTGTGATGTCTTCTCTGTTATGCTTTCCAGTCCTTCTGTATCCTTTTAATAAGTATAGACTAATATACTGTCATAAAATTTGCTAAGGCATATTCAGGATTTGTGGACCTATCAACCTAGGATCATGTAGTGTCTTACGAGCTGAAGCTTATCAAATACCCTAAAAGTAGGGTTACAGTTTTCTGGGCCTACCCCTCTGAAGAACACGTGCACACACATTGCAGGGAACTCCAAACATTAAGGAGTGTTTTGCCACAAAACAAGAGCAAAACCAAGCTAATGACTGTCAGCTACAACAGTGCCAGTGTAGTCCCAAGTATGGGTTCTACCCAGCAGGCAGTAAGCCAATTTACACAGAGTCGAGATATTTATTTATTTATTTCGTGTCTGCACAGAGATGGGGGTTGAGTGGTGAATCCAAAGCTAACACCCACTCAGTATGCCAGCTACCCATTTTTTTACACTTCAAACAGTGAAAGATAAACATTCCCCGGTGAACAACAATCTAAACCTACAGTCACTGTGAATATATCTTCTCACCTTCATTTAAAGGCACAGTACACACTTATTTTTGCCATGCATGCTATTTGGGAAAGGGGCTTATTTGAGTAAGGGGATACTACAAACTGTGGAGGTGTATTTTACTATGCAAATGACTAAAGGAAAGTTCAAACAAAATTCTTCTTTGGCCTTACCAACACTTTGTTGCTGTGTTATCTCCTTGTTCGATGGATTTACAGTATGATCTTGTTCTCACTTCTCCTCAGTGGGGCCTTGATTCTTGGTTTCCTATCGTTATCTTGCAGAGATAGGGTTTATTGCACATACAACACCAGTCACCATTTGTTCAGCTCCTCTATTGGGCCTCCATAATTTTCACATGAAAGAGTCTCAGTGACAACATGGCCTGTTGGCCATGTTGTCACTGAGACAACAAAGCTAGACTGGTGATGCCTTGCCTGTGCAGGGCTAGGTTCAGAGGTAACTTAGAGATCTGTTCCTTTGCTGCCTACAAACCCTCTTTAAACATACATGATCTTTACCTAAATGTTAAACAGCAAGTTGCCTTTCAAGGGTCAGCTTGCAGCCTAGTTTATTTGCACACTGGTCTCTTGAGAGAAGAGTCTGAGGTTGTCTGGAGTATCCCAGCTCTGAGGGGTACCTTTACCACTTCATCATTGATTCAAACAGGTTAAGCTTGGCACAAGTGTTTGTAGAGGGATCTGTGGTAAATTAAATATTGCAGTTACAGTTTCCTTTCAGGTTTTTCTAATGGTTTGATTTGATTTCTCTGCATTTCCATCAACTTGAGGATTTTCTGGTATCATGAAAGTGTGTTTTATAAGCTCTTTTTTAGAAAGCAGTTGAACTAATTCCTCTGTGAAGTATTGATGCCGAATTTTTGCCCCAACAGGCATAGGAAACTGCTCAGAGACAAGTTTAAGTCTTTCAGCAGCCAGGTATTTATTCAAGCAATGTTAGGGAACACCCAGATCTGGACGGACAAAGAGTTCCGAAGTAATCAGTGGACAGTGTGACTATTTATACAACTTTTGTGGGAAATTACATAATTTCTGCATGTATATTCATAATATTGCAACATTTCATTATAATATTCATAGCAGGTGGAGTCTGGCCAGAGTCTGGGTGGAGTCCTCTTTTTGAGGTGCTGTTTCATTGGTCATTCCTGTTTCTTCATCCTGCCGGGGGGTCTCATTCAGAAGTCTTCCTCACTTTGAACTCTTCAGCTTTCCTTGATTCTACTGACTCTAATGTATATTTGGCAGAAGTTTCTGGACTCTGGCCCTCTCCTTTCCTCCTTATCTCTGGTGTCCTTCTTGTATGTCTATTTAAGTATGGATGTTAGCATTTTAGTGATTTCTGTTTTCCTGTATTTTTACTTTATGTTCTTTTGTATCAGTGTGTCTCTATTCTTTGGCAAAGTGTTATTTTCCACTAGCCTTGAATTTTGGTTCTTTTTTTTCTTTTACTCAGAGCATACACTCTGAGTTAACTCCTTCAGGGTCCTGCTCTGTTTCAGTATGACTAGATTTTATGAAAATGGCTCATCTGGAAATCATGTATTCTGTCAGGTATGGAAGGACATAAACCTCTATGCTGTCTTTTCTAAAAGAGTTTCAATCTAGTTAATTGTTAATGATATCAACAAAGACAAGTAAATAGTTATTTCTCCTTGCTGTAGTTGCAGGAACCCTGCATAAGTGATGCAAATGTCATGGTGATGACCATGAATCTTGTAGCACTGAATCTCTATTCTCCTTTGGCTTGTTAAAGCTGTGGCTTATCTGATTAATTAAGCCTGGGGCACTGAAGTTTTCTTGTGTTTGGGTTTTTTTTTTCTCCCTTAGCATAAGTATTTAGTGAGGGGGGTTGTGTGTTTTGTTTTGTTTTTTTTTTTTTTTTCCCCCTGAGCAAAGGTATTTAGTGCTTCTTTGGAGGATTTTTTTCAGGATTACTGCTATGGCCAGTACAACTGGCTTTCTGCTTCTATAAATTTCCTGCACTTCTGTGGAGTTTTAAAACAATTTGTTGTGTGTACATATGGTACGTCATACAGCACATTTATGATGAGTTCTTTTACATTATTCGACTAATCTTATGGTGTTTGGCACAGGCAAATTTAGACACAAAGCACCTGCTTTAACCACATAACTTGGACAGATTTAGGTACAAAATTCTGAGTAGATGAGCAAATGGAGGTGTGTGTGGAGGATAAGGCAAGGTGATCCATGTCTCTTGTCATGCAAGAAGCTTGCATGAAAGATACCTTGCTCTGAAGTCACATCAACATATGTTAATCGTGGTCTGAAAGGGACTTCCTGGATTCGGTAGTGATTCCTCCCTCCTTCAAACACAAGGTTAGATAAAGTTATATGACAGTTGCCTCAGGCATCAAGCAATACACAAGTTTCATGTTAAGTTACCAACTGTTTAGTCACCGTAAACATTCATATGTAATATCAATAATTCACATGACTCTTTATCATTGGTTACTCAATCAATAAATATCTCTATGACTATACTAGATTTATACTATAAAATTTCCAGTATAGATTGGCTTTTGTGTGTAACCTTCTTGCTGGGCATGGCTGAAGAAGTAGAAGGTGCTTATAATCTGTGGTCCACTGGAATACAGCCACGTGAATGTAAACCTGACATAGTGCACATCTATAGCCTGATGGACCTTGGATGTCCAAAACTTCCTCTCATAGCTGTTTGTCAACAGCTGGAAACAACTGCTATTGCAGACCTGCTGGCTCAGCAGCCCAGGTTTGAATCTAAACCTGACTCCTATTGAATCAAAAGCAAATCCACCTCCATAGTATTTTTCCCTGGAAAAATTCTCTCAAATCTATTAATTTCTAAGCAGTAGTGTAAATGCTGAGCTCACTCTCCCTTAAACATCATCATTATTCTAATTTCCTAGACACTGTAGGAAAATACCTTTCTTGTGAGGCCCTTTTGTATTTAGTTCTGTGCCCTTGGTGTGGATTTCAGCTGTGTCCTGGCTGTCTCAGGTCCTTACTGTCGTGGATGGAATGATGTACTTCACTGGTAAGAGAGAAGTAAAAACAGTTAATCGATATGAAGGAGTGAATTAGCAAAGCAAATGTGACAGTGGCTTAACAAGATTCAGTAGCAAGGTACAATTGGTTATTTATTGCATAGAGAACAGGGTCAGACAGAGAGATCCTCCCATTGAGTCACAAGGTACAGAAGGGACCTCCTTGCTGTCTAAACTCCTTCTCAGAGAGGAGTCTGAGTGTGGCTGGATCCAGACTTAGTCCTAGACTTGGTCAATGTTTATGTCCAAAGGATCAATCTTTATATCATTTAGCTAAGATATCAAAGTTTAACATGCTATTAATCACTCACTGAGAACCTGTTGTAGCCATCTCTGAATCCTGAGGAGTGATCCTGAAAGGCATCCTTGCTCAGCGGGAGGTACAGTGTGCAGCCTGCTGACCTGCAGGCTCAGTGGACCCTGGGCTATCCAGTATTTATGGAATAGGATGACTGACTCATAGTCACATTTGCAGACCACCAAGACATCTGGGTCACTCTTCTAGAGAGCCCTTGATCACCATGTTGCCATCCATCCTCCAAAGCCCAGAGTAAGCTGGATGCAGCCACCACAGCCCCCACAGGTGGTTATGTCTGGAGACTGTGTGTGTGTATGTGTGTGTGTGTTAAACCACGCCCTCCACTCTACTGACTGTTGCCATGCACTTTAAAATCCACTGTACAAAGTTGGTTCAATACCGAGTATTAACAATGATGAAAAATAACAGGCCACACACAAGTTAGGCGGCTGTTTTCATCAGCTCTCACTGAAATCAGAAGTGGCAGTTTAAGGGTGAGGTTGGCAACACAGAGATAAGAGGCAAGGTGAGGTCTGTAGAAGTGAGACATAATCCTGTCCCAACTGTTTATGAAACCACAGCCAGAAGGTATAGTTCCCTGATAGGACTGGGCTCATCATCACCTTTATTTTAGGTGCATTTTGCAGTAGAATTCCTAGATTCCTAGGTTCTTTGGTAGTGCAGGGAACATGCCCTCACAGCAGTTTTGCTGAGTGAAAAACTGTGAGAACACTTGTCATATTTCTTAGATCTTACTGGCTGTGTGCATCTTCCTGCCCCTTCACAGTAGGGCAGGGATCTCATTAGGGCTAAAAAGAAGGCAATGCAGAATAAAAGGTAAGTGAATCTAAACACATAATAATACTACACTTGGGCTATGCAGATCAGGTGATAAATGTTTATCAGTAAATAAAGAACTAAGCAATTATGAAAATCTGAGAACACTATTCTGGAGAGACACCTGATTGAGAGGGAAATGAAACTCCCTGAAAAAACCCTGGATGAAAGCAATTGCTGTGTAACACAGAGCTCCAACTTGCTCCCGGATAATCCACTGACTCATAGAAGCTCAACAAGGGTTAAGCAGGAAAGGCTGCCCAGCCCTGTCTGAGGGTGAGTGGTTCTTTGGCAATAAAGAAAAGGAAAGGGGCTGGATGAGCAGTCAGGCTCCAGTGCTTCTGAATCAATTGGGCCCTTTTCCCTGTCAGCTCAGGAATCCCAGTACCTCTGATGGGCATGGGCTGAGGATGCATCATGGTGCAGTTCCCCTCCCAGGCATGGTACCACAGGTCTCCTTTGGGAGACAAATGACTGGAGCAAGCTAGAAAGAGCTTTTACCTGCTGAAAAAGCTGTTAGCTGCTGATGCCCCTGCCCTGAGTGGCCTTTCCAAGGAAATGATTCTCCTTTTTGTTCCCAGGCAGCCACCTACCATTCCCTGACTCATCCCAGGAACCCATTCTCTGCCAGTGCTGCTCCAAACACTGCTTCCAAGTAAAGAGCCCGTTTCTGTTAGAGCAGGTAAACCTAAAAGGGCTTCATAAGGATCAGTGTAAATGGCATAAGGTAGCAGGGCAGGCATGTCCAAATCCCACACAAGAGACCTTGACTCCATTCACCACAAACAGAAAGACAGGCATAAATTTTCCTCACTTTACTCAGAAAAAAAAAGTGAAGCTGGCTCACTCTCACTCTATAACACTCTTTTTGGAACGCTCAGAGATTTCAGATTTTAGTCACTTGTCCCATGCTGTAAATTTTTGTAGACTGGATTTGGGTAACCTCCCAGTTTCTGGAGACCCAGTTGTCTGCAAAATTGGATTCGTTATCTGGCCAATAGTTACACACTCAAGAGAGACATTGATTATTTCTTTATTTCAGAGCTTTGCAAGCCTGAGTGCTTAGTGGGTGTGATTGTTAGTTTTATAATGAAAATAGTTCAGCTCTAGGATAGCTGGAACTTGAGTCTTTTGACAAGTTAGCAATGTATACCTAGACATATATCAGCATCTTGATTTACTACATCCTTAAAGCCTAATGGGAGCCCCCGGTGGTCCAGGGGAAAATA